>NW_027479683.1:0-79089 GCF_051014685.1 Ptiloglossa arizonensis
ATGTTCCTGCTGCGTCTGAAAGTAGAAACTCGCCCGATTACAACGGTATGTGTATTTTTTCCCTGGGCCACTCTGGTTAAGCGTTTGGAGCAGCAGAATTGTGAAAAATTTTTTGCCATCTCTACCATTTCTTGGCTTCAAACTCCCATATCTCGCGAACGGATTGACCTAACCAAAAAATTCCTATTGCATCTGAAAGTAGACACTCGCCCGATTACAACGGTATGTGTATTTTTTCCCTAGGCCATTCTGGTTAAGCGTTTGGAGCCGCAGAATTGCGAAAATTTTTTGCCTTCTCAACCATTTCTTGTCTTCAAACTCCCATATCTCGCGAACGGATTGACCTAACCCAAAAATTCCTGTTGCATCTGAAGGTAGAAACTCGCCCGATTACAACGGTATGTGTATTTTTTCCTTAGGCGATTCTGGTTAAGCGTTTGGAGCAGCAGAATTGCGAAAAATTTTTTGCCTTCTCAGCCATTTCTTGTCTTCAAACTCCCATATCTCGCGAACGGATTGACCTAACCCAAAAATTCCTGTTGCGTCTGAAAGTAGAAACTCGCCCGGTTACAACGGTATGTGTATTTTTTCCCTAGGCCATTCTGGTTAAGCCTTAGGAGCAGCAGAATTGTGAAAAATTTTTTGCCTTCTCTACCATTTCTTGGCTTCAAACTCCCATATCTCGCGAACGGATTGATCTAACCCAAAAATTCCTATTGCATCTGAAAGTAGAAACTCGCCCGATTACAACGGTATGTGAATTTTTTCCCTAGGCCATTCTGGTTAAGCGTTTGGAGCAGCAGAATTGCGAAAAATTTTTTGCCTTCTCTACCATTTCTTGGCTTCAAACTCCCATATCTCGCGAACGGATTGACCTAACCCAAAAATTCCTATGGCATCTGAAGGTAGAAACTCACCCGATTACAACTGTATGTGTATTTTTTCCCTAGGCCATTCTGGTTAAGCGTTTGGAGCAGCAGAATTGCGAAAAATTTTTTGCCTTCTCAACCATTTCTTGGCTTCAAGCTCCCATATCTCGCGAACGGATTGACCTAACCCAAAAATTCCTATGGCATCTGAAGGTAGAAACTCACCCGATTACAACGGTATGTTTATTTTTTCCCTAGGCCATTCTGGTTAAGCGTTTGGAGCAGCAGAATTGCGAAAAATTTTTTGCCTTCTCAACCATTTCTTGGCTTCAAGCTCCCATATCTCGCGAACGGATTGACCTAACCCAAAATTTCCTATTGCATCTGAAAGTAGAAACTCGCCCGATTACAACGGTATTTGTATTTTTTCCTTAGGCCATTCTGGTTAAGCGTTTGGAGCAGCAGAAGTGCGAAAAATTTGTTGTCTTGTCAACCATTTCTTAGCTTCAGACTCCTATATCTCGCGAACGGATTGACCAAACCCAGATTTTCCTGCTGCGTCTGAAAGTAGAAACTCGCCCGATTACAACGGTATGTGTATTTTTTCCCTAGGCCATTCTGGTTAAGCGTTTGGAGCAGCAGAATTGTGAAAAATTTTTTGCCTTCTCTACCATTTCTTGGCTTCAAACTACCATATCTCGCGAACGAATTGACCTAACCCAAAAATTCCTATTGCATCTGAAAGTAGAAACTCGCCCGATTACAACGGTATGTGTATGTTTTCCCTAGGCCATTCTGGTTAAGCGTTTGGAGCAGCAGAAGTGCGAAAAATTTGTTGTCTTCTCAACCATTTCTTAGCTTCAAACTCCCATATCTCGCGAACGGATTGACGTAACCCAAAAATTCCTGTTGCATCTGAAAGTAGAAACTCGCCCGATTACAACGGTATGTGTATTTTTTCCCTAGGCCATTCTGGTTAAGCGTTTGGAACAGCAGAATTGCGAAAAATTTTTTGCCTTCTCAACCATTTCTTGTCTTCAAACTCCCATATCACGCGAACGGATTGACCTAACCCAAAAATTCCTGTTGCGTCTGAAAGTAGAAACTCGCCCGATTACAACGCTATGTGTATTTTTTCCCTAGGCCATTCTGGTTAAGCGTTTGGAGCAGCAGAATTGCGAAAAATTTTTTGCCTTCTCTACCATTTCTTGGCTTCAAACTCCCATATCTCGCGAACGGATTGACCTAACCCAAAAATTCCTATAGCATCTGAAAGTAGAAACTCGCCCGGTTACAACGGTATGTGTATTTTTTCCCTAGGCCATTCTGGTTAAGCGTTTGGAGCAGCAGAATTGCGAAAAATTTGTTGTCTTCTCAACCATTTCTTAGCTTCAAACTACCAAATCTCGCGAACGGATTGACGTCTCCCAAAAATTCCTGTTGCATCTGAAAGTAGAAACTCGCCCGATTACAACGGTATGTGTATTTTTTCCTTAGGCGATTCTGGTTAAGCGTTTGGAGCAGCAGAATTGCGAAAAATTTCTTGCCGTCTCAACCATTTCTTGGCTTCAAACTCCCATATCTCGCGAACGGATTGATCTAACCCAAAAATTCCTATTGCATCTGAAAGTAGAAACTCGCCCGATTACAACGGTATGTGAATTTTTTCCCTAGGCCATTCTGGTTAAGCGTTTGGAGCAGCAGAATTGCGAAAAATTTTTTGCCTTCTCTACCATTTCTTGGCTTCAAACTCCCATATCTCGCGAACGGATTGACCTAACCCAAAAATTCCTATGGCATCTGAAGGTAGAAACTCACCCGATTACAACTGTATGTGTATTTTTTCCCTAGGCCATTCTGGTTAAGCGTTTGGAGCAGCAGAATTGCGAAAAATTTTTTGCCTTCTCAACCATTTCTTGGCTTCAAGCTCCCATATCTCGCGAACGGATTGACCTAACCCAAAAATTCCTATGGCATCTGAAGGTAGAAACTCACCCGATTACAACGGTATGTGTATTTTTTCCCTAGGCCATTCTGGTTAAGCGTTTGGAGCAGCAGAATTGCTAAAAATTTTTTGCCTTCTCAACCATTTCTTGGCTTCAAGCTCCCATATCTCGCGAACGGATTGACCTAACCCAAAATTTCCTATTGCATCTGAAAGTAGAAACTCGCCCGATTACATCGGTATTTGTATTTTTTCCTTAGGCCATTCTGGTTAAGCGTTTGGAGCAGCAGAAGTGCGAAAAATTTGTTGTCTTGTCAACCATTTCTTAGCTTCAGACTCCTATATCTCGCGAACGGATTGACCAAACCCAGATTTTCCTGCTGCGTCTGAAAGTAGAAACTCGCCCGATTACAACGGTATGTGTATTTTTTCCCTAGGCCATTCTGGTTAAGCGTTCGGAGCAGTAGAATTGCGAAAAATTTTTTGCCTTCTCAACCATTTCTTGTCTTCAAACTCCCATATCTCGCGAACGGATTGACCTAACCAAAAAATTCCTATTGCATCTGAAAGTAGAAACTCGCCCGATTACAACGGTATGTGTATTTTTTCCCTAGGCCATTCTGGTTAAGCGTTTGGAGCAGCAGAATTGTGAAAAATTTTTTGCCTTCTCTACCATTTCTTGGCTTCAAACTACCATATCTCGCGAACGATTTGACCTAACCCAAAAATTCCTATTGCATCTGAAAGTAGAAACTCGCCCGATTACAACGGTATGTGTATGTTTTCCCTAGGCCATTCTGGTTAAGCGTTTGGAGCAGCAGAAGTGCGAAAAATTTGTTGTCTTCTCAACCATTTCTTAGCTTCAAACTCCCATATCTCGCGAACGGATTGACGTAACCCAAAAATTCCTGTTGCATCTGAAAGTAGAAACTCGCCCGATTACAACGGTATGTGTATTTTTTCCCTAGGCCATTCTGGTTAAGCGTTTGGAACAGCAGAATTGCGAAAAATTTTTTGCCTTCTCAACCATTTCTTGTCTTCAAACTCCCATATCACGCGAACGGATTGACCTAACCCAAAAATTCCTGTTGCGTCTGAAAGTAGAAACTCGCCCGATTACAACGCTATGTGTATTTTTTCCCTAGGCCATTCTGGTTAAGCGTTTGGAGCAGCAGAATTGCGAAAAATTTTTTGCCTTCTCTACCATTTCTTGGCTTCAAACTCCCATATCTCGCGATCGGATTGACCTAACCCAAAAATTCCTATAGCATCTGAAAGTAGAAACTCGCCCGGTTACAACGGTATGTGTATTTTTTCCCTAGGCCATTCTGGTTAAGCGTTTGGAGCAGCAGAATTGCGAAAAATTTGTTGTCTTCTCAACCATTTCTTAGCTTCAAACTACCAAATCTCGCGAACGGATTGACGTCTCCCAAAAATTCCTGTTGCATCTGAAAGTAGAAACTCGCCCGATTACAACGGTATGTGTATTTTTTCCTTAGGCGATTCTGGTTAAGCGTTTGGAGCAGCAGAATTGCGAAAAATTTTTTGCCGTCTCAACCATTTCTTGGCTTCAAACTCCCATATCTCGCGAACGGATTGACCTAACCCAAAAATTCCTATTGCATCTGAAAGTAGAAACTCGCCCGATTACAACGGTATGTGTATTTTTTCCCTAGGCCATTCTGGTTAAGCGTTCGGAGCAGCAGAATTGCGAAAAATTTTTTGCCTTCTCAGCCATTTCTTGTCTTCAAACTCCCATATCTCGCGAACGGATTGACCTAACCCAAAAATTCCTATTGCTTCTGAAAGTAGAAACTCGCCCGATTACAACGGTATGTTTTTTTTCCCCTAGGCCATTCTGGTTAAGCGTTTGGAGCAGCAGAATTGCGAAAAATTTTTTGCCTTCTCAACCATTTCTTGGCTTCAAACTCCCATATCTCGCGAACGGATTGACCTAACCCAAAAATTCCTGTTGCGTCTGAAAGTAGAAACTCGCCCGGTTACAACGGTATGTGTATTTTTTCCCTAGGCCATTCTGGTTAAGCGTTAGGAGCAGCAGAATTGTGAAAAATTTTTTGCCTTCTCTACCATTTCTTGGCTTCAAACTCCCATATCTCGCGAACGGATTGATCTAACCCAAAAATTCCTATTGCATCTGAAAGTAGAAACTCGCCCGATTACAACGGTATGTGAATTTTTTCCCTAGGCCATTCTGGTTAAGCGTTTGGAGCAGCAGAATTGCGAAAAAATTTTTGCCTTCTCTACCACTTCTTGGCTTCAAACTCCCATATCTCGCGAACGGATTGACCTAACCCAAAAATTCCTATTGCGTCTGAAAGTAGAAACTCGCCCGATTACAACGGTATTTGTATTTTTTCCCTAGGCCATTCTGGTTAAGCGTTTGGAGCAGCAGAATTGCGAAAAATTTTTTGCCTTCTCAACCATTTCTTAGCTTCAAGCTCCCATATCTCGCGAACGGATTGACCTAACCCAAAAATTCCTATGGCATCTGAAGGTAGAAACTCACCCGATTACAACGGTATGTGTATTTTTTCCCTAGGCCATTCTAGTTAAGCGTTTGGAGCAGCAGAATTGCGAAAAATTTTTTGCCTTCTCTACCATTTCTTGGCTTCA
Source organism: Ptiloglossa arizonensis (assembly GCF_051014685.1). Taxonomy (NCBI): domain Eukaryota; kingdom Metazoa; phylum Arthropoda; class Insecta; order Hymenoptera; family Colletidae; genus Ptiloglossa; species Ptiloglossa arizonensis. The sequence continues at coordinate 5,449 of NW_027479683.1, forward strand.
AACTCCCATATCTCGCGAACGGATTGACCTAACCCAAAAATTCCTATTGCGTCTGAAAGTAGAAACTCGCCCGATTACAACGGTATGTGTATTTTTTCCTTAGGCCATTCTGGTTAAGCGTTTGGAGCAGCAGAATTGCGAAAAATTTTTTGCCTTCTCTACCATTTCTTGGCTTCAAACTCCCATATCTCGCGAACGGATTGACCTAACCCAAAAATTCCTATAGCATCTGAAAGTAGAAACTCGCCCGGTTACAACGGTATGTGTATTTTTTCCCTAGGCCATTCTGGTTAAGCGTTTGGAGCAGCAGAATTGCGAAAAATTTGTTGTCTTCTCAACCATTTCTTAGCTTCAAACTCCCAAATCTCGCGAACGGATTGACGTCTCCCAAAAATTCCTGTTGCATCTGAAAGTAGAAACTCGCCCGATTACAACGGTATGTGTATTTTTTCCTTAGGCCATTCTGGTTAAGCGTTTGGAGCAGCAGAATTGCGAAAAATTTTTTGCCGTCTCAACCATTTCTTGGCTTCAAACTCCCATATCTCGCGAACGGATTGACCTAACCCAAAAATTCCTATTGCATCTGAAAGTAGAAACTCGCCCGATTACAACGGTATGTGTATTTTTTCCCTAGGCCATTCTGGTTAAGCGTTCGGAGCAGCAGAATTGCGAAAAATTTTTTGCCTTCTCAGCCATTTCTTGTCTTCAAACTCCCATATCTCGCGAACGGATTGACCTAACCCAAAAATTCCTATTGCTTCTGAAAGTAGAAGCTCGCCCGATAACAACGGTATGTTTTTTTTCCCCTAGGCCATTCTTGTTAAGCGTTTGGAGCAGCAGAATTGCGAAAAATTTTTTGCCTTCTCAACCATTTCTTGGCTTCAAACTCCCATATCTCGCGAACGGATTGACCTAACCCAAAAATTCCTGTTGCGTCTGAAAGTAGAAACTCGCCCGGTTACAACGGTATTTGTATTTTTTCCCTAGGCCATTCTGGTTAAGCGTTAGGAGCAGCAGAATTGTGAAAAATTTTTTGCCTTCTCTACCATTTCTTGGCTTCAAACTCCCATATCTCGCGAACGGATTGATCTAACCCAAAAATTCCTATTGCATCTGAAAGTAGAAACTCGCCCGATTACAACGGTATGTGAATTTTTTCCCTAGGCCATTCTGGTTAAGCGTTTGGAGCAGCAGAATTGCGAAAAAATTTTTGCCTTCTCTACCACTTCTTGGCTTCAAACTCCCATATCTCGCGAACGGATTGACCTAACCCAAAAATTCCTATTGCGTCTGAAAGTAGAAACTCGCCCGATTACAACGGTATTTGTATTTTTTCCCTAGGCCATTCTGGTTAAGCGTTTGGAGCAGCAGAATTGCGAAAAATTTTTTGCCTTCTCAACCATTTCTTAGCTTCAAGCTCCCATATCTCGCGAACGGATTGACCTAACCCAAAAATTCCTATGGCATCTGAAGGTAGAAACTCACCCGATTACAACGGTATGTGTATTTTTTCCCTAGGCCATTCTAGTTAAGCGTTTGGAGCAGCAGAATTGCGAAAAATTTTTTGCCTTCTCTACCATTTCTTGGCTTCAAACTCCCATATCTCGCGAACGGATTGACCTAACCCAAAAATTCCTATTGCGTCTGAAAGTAGAAACTCGCCCGATTACAACGGTATGTGTATTTTTTCCTTAGGCCATTCTGGTTAAGCGTTTGGAGCAGCAGAATTGCGAAAAATTTTTTGCCTTCTCTACCATTTCTTGGCTTCAAACTCCCATATCTCGCGAACGGATTGACCTAACCCAAAAATTCCTATAGCATCTGAAAGTAGAAACTCGCCCGGTTACAACGGTATGTGTATTTTTTCCCTAGGCCATTCTGGTTAAGCGTTTGGAGCAGCAGAATTGCGAAAAATTTGTTGTCTTCTCAACCATTTCTTAGCTTCAAACTCCCAAATCTCGCGAACGGATTGACGTCTCCCAAAAATTCCTGTTGCATCTGAAAGTAGAAACTCGCCCGATTACAACGGTATGTGTATTTTTTCCTTAGGCCATTCTGGTTAAGCGTTTGGAGCAGCAGAATTGCGAAAAATTTTTTGCCGTCTCAACCATTTCTTGGCTTCAAACTCCCATATCTCGCGAACGGATTGACCTAACCCAAAAATTCCTATTGCATCTGAAAGTAGAAACTCGCCCGATTACAACGGTATGTGTATTTTTTCCCTAGGCCATTCTGGTTAAGCGTTCGGAGCAGCAGAATTGCGAAAAATTTTTTGCCTTCTCAGCCATTTCTTGTCTTCAAACTCCCATATCTCGCGAACGGATTGACCTAACCCAAAAATTCCTATTGCTTCTGAAAGTAGAAGCTCGCCCGATAACAACGGTATGTTTTTTTTCCCCTAGGCCATTCTTGTTAAGCGTTTGGAGCAGCAGAATTGCGAAAAATTTTTTGCCTTCTCAACCATTTCTTGGCTTCAAACTCCCATATCTCGCGAACGGATTGACCTAACCCAAAAATTCCTGTTGCGTCTGAAAGTAGAAACTCGCCCGGTTACAACGGTATTTGTATTTTTTCCCTAGGCCATTCTGGTTAAGCGTTTGGAGCAGCAGAATTGTGAAAAATTTTTTGCCTTCTCTACCATTTCTTGGCTTCAAACTCCCATATCTCGCGAACGGATTGATCTAACCCAAAAATTCCTATCGCATCTGAAAGTAGAAACTCGCCCGATTACAACGGTATGTGTATTTTTTCCCTAGGCCATTCTGGTTAAGCGTTCGGAGCAGCAGAATTGCGAAAAATTTTTTGCCTTCTCAGCCATTTCTTGTCTTCAAACTCCCATATCTCGCGAACGGATTGACCTAACCCAAAAATTCCTATTACTTCTGAAAGTAGAAACTCGGCCCGATTACAACGGTATGTGTATGTTTTCCCTAGGCCATTCTGGTTAAGCGTTTGGAGCAGCAGAAGTGCGAAAAATTTGTTGTCTTCTCAACCATTCCTTAGCTTCAAACTCCCATATCTCGCGAACGGATTGACCTAACCCAAAAATTCCTATTGCTTCTGAAAGTAGAAACTCGCCCGATTACAACGGTATGTTTTTTTTCCCCCTAGGCCATTCTGGTTAAGCGTTTGGAGCAGCAGAATTGCGAAAAATTTTTTGCCTTCTCAACCATTTCTTGGCTTCAAACTCCCATATCTCGCGAACGGATTGACCTAACCCAAAAATTCCTGTTGCGTCTGAAAGTAGAAACTCGCCCGGTTACAACGGTATGTGTATTTTTTCCCTAGGCCATTCTGGTTAAGCGTTAGGAGCAGCAGAATTGTGAAAAATTTTTTGCCTTCTCTACCATTTCTTGGCTTCAAACTCCCATATCTCGCGAACGGATTGATCTAACCCAAAAATTCCTATTGCATCTGAAAGTAGAAACTCGCCCGGTTACAACGGTATGTGTATTTTTTCCCTAGGCCATTCTGGTTAAGCGTTAGGAGCAGCAGAATTGTGAAAAATTTTTTGCCTTCTCTACCATTTCTTGGCTTCAAACTACCATATCTCGCGAACGAATTGACCTAACCCAAAAATTCCTATTGCATCTGAAAGTAGAAACTCGCCCGATTACAACGGTATGTGTATGTTTTCCCTAGGCCATTCTGGTTAAGCGTTAGGAGCAGCAGAATTGTGAAAAATTTTTTGCCGTCTCAACCATTTCTTGGCTTCAAACTCCCATATCTCGCGAACGGATTGACCTAACCCAAAAATTCCTATTGCATCTGAAAGTAGAAACTCGCCCGATTACAACGGTATGTGTATTTTTTCCCTAGGCCATTCTGGTTAAGCGTTCGGAGCAGCAGAATTGCGAAAAATTTTTTGCCTTCTCAGCCATTTCTTGTCTTCAAACTCCCATATCTCGCGAACGGATTGACCTAACCCAAAAATTCCTATTGCTTCTGAAAGTAGAAGCTCGCCCGATAACAACGGTATGTTTTTTTTCCCCTAGGCCATTCTTGTTAAGCGTTTGGAGCAGCAGAATTGCGAAAAATTTTTTGCCTTCTCAACCATTTCTTGGCTTCAAACTCCCATATCTCGCGAACGGATTGACCTAACCCAAAAATTCCTGTTGCGTCTGAAAGTAGAAACTCGCCCGGTTACAACGGTATTTGTATTTTTTCCCTAGGCCATTCTGGTTAAGCGTTAGGAGCAGCAGAATTGTGAAAAATTTTTTGCCTTCTCTACCATTTCTTGGCTTCAAACTCCCATATCTCGCGAACGGATTGATCTAACCCAAAAATTCCTATCGCATCTGAAAGTAGAAACTCGCCCGATTACAACGGTATGTGTATTTTTTCCCTAGGCCATTCTGGTTAAGCGTTCGGAGCAGCAGAATTGCGAAAAATTTTTTGCCTTCTCAGCCATTTCTTGTCTTCAAACTCCCATATCTCGCGAACGGATTGACCTAACCCAAAAATTCCTATTACTTCTGAAAGTAGAAACTCGGCCCGATTACAACGGTATGTGTATGTTTTCCCTAGGCCATTCTGGTTAAGCGTTTGGAGCAGCAGAAGTGCGAAAAATTTGTTGTCTTCTCAACCATTCCTTAGCTTCAAACTCCCATATCTCGCGAACGGATTGACCTAACCCAAAAATTCCTATTGCTTCTGAAAGTAGAAACTCGCCCGATTACAACGGTATGTTTTTTTTCCCCCTAGGCCATTCTGGTTAAGCGTTTGGAGCAGCAGAATTGCGAAAAATTTTTTGCCTTCTCAACCATTTCTTGGCTTCAAACTCCCATATCTCGCGAACGGATTGACCTAACCCAAAAATTCCTGTTGCGTCTGAAAGTAGAAACTCGCCCGGTTACAACGGTATGTGTATTTTTTCCCTAGGCCATTCTGGTTAAGCGTTAGGAGCAGCAGAATTGTGAAAAATTTTTTGCCTTCTCTACCATTTCTTGGCTTCAAACTCCCATATCTCGCGAACGGATTGATCTAACCCAAAAATTCCTATTGCATCTGAAAGTAGAAACTCGCCCGGTTACAACGGTATGTGTATTTTTTCCCTAGGCCATTCTGGTTAAGCGTTAGGAGCAGCAGAATTGTGAAAAATTTTTTGCCTTCTCTACCATTTCTTGGCTTCAAACTACCATATCTCGCGAACGAATTGACCTAACCCAAAAATTCCTATTGCATCTGAAAGTAGAAACTCGCCCGATTACAACGGTATGTGTATGTTTTCCCTAGGCCATTCTGGTTAAGCGTTTGGAGCAGCAGAAGTGCGAAAAATTTGTTGTCTTCTCAACCATTTCTTAGCTTCAAACTCCCATATCTCGCGAACGGATTGACGTAACCCAAAAATTCCTGTTGCATCTGAAAGTAGAAACTCGCCCGATTACAACGGTATGTGTATTTTTTCCCTAGGCCATTCTGGTTAAGCGTTTGGAACAGCAGAATTGCGAAAAATTTTTTGCCTTCTCAACCATATCCTGTCTTCAAACTCCCATATCACGCGAACGGATTGACCTAACCCAAAAATTCCTGTTGCGTCTGAAAGTAGAAACTCGCCCGATTACAACGCTATGTGTATTTTTTCCCTAGGCCATTCTGGTTAAGCGTTTGGAGCAGCAGAATTGCGAAAAATTTGTTGTCTTCTCAACCATTTCTTAGCTTCAAACTCCCAAATCTCGCGAACGGATTGACGTCTCCCAAAAATTCCTGTTGCATCTGAAAGTAGAAACTCGCCCGATTACAACGGTATGTGTATTTTTTCCTTAGGCGATTCTGGTTAAGCGTTTGGAGCAGCAGAATTGCGAAAAATTCTTTGCCGTCTCAACCATTTCTTGGCTACAAACTACCATATCTCGCGAACGGATTGATCTAACCCAAAAATTCCTATTGCATCTGAAAGTAGAAACTCGCCCGATTACAACGGTATGTTTTTTTTCCCCCTAGGCCATTCTGGTTAAGCGTTTGGAGCAGCAGAATTGCGAAAAATTTTTTGCCTTCTCAACCATTTCTTGGCTTCAAACTCCCATATCTCGCGAACGGATTGACCTAACCCAAAAATTCCTGTTGCGTCTGAAAGTAGAAACTCGCCCGGTTACAACGGTATGTGTATTTTTTCCCTAGGCCATTCTGGTTAAGCGTTAGGAGCAGCAGAATTGTGAAAAATTTTTTGCCTTCTCTACCATTTCTTGGCTTCAAACTCCCATATCTCGCGAACGGATTGATCTAACCCAAAAATTCCTATTGCATCTGAAAGTAGAAACTCGCCCGGTTACAACGGTATGTGTATTTTTTCCCTAGGCCATTCTGGTTAAGCGTTAGGAGCAGCAGAATTGTGAAAAATTTTTTGCCTTCTCTACCATTTCTTGGCTTCAAACTACCATATCTCGCGAACGAATTGACCTAACCCAAAAATTCCTATTGCATCTGAAAGTAGAAACTCGCCCGATTACAACGGTATGTGTATGTTTTCCCTAGGCCAATCTGGTTAAGCGTTTGGAGCAGCAGAAGTGCGAAAAATTTGTTGTCTTCTCAACCATTTCTTAGCTTCAAACTCCCATATCTCGCGAACGGATTGACGTAACCCAAAAATTCCTGTTGCATCTGAAAGTAGAAACTCGCCCGATTACAACGGTATGTGTATTTTTTCCCTAGGCCATTCTGGTTAAGCGTTTGGAACAGCAGAATTGCGAAAAATTTTTTGCCTTCTCAACCATTTCCTGTCTTCAAACTCCCATATCACGCGAACGGATTGACCTAACCCAAAAATTCCTGTTGCGTCTGAAAGTAGAAACTCGCCCGATTACAACGCTATGTGTATTTTTTCCCTAGGCCATTCTGGTTAAGCGTTTGGAGCAGCAGAATTGCGAAAAATTTTTTGCCTTCTCTACCATTTCTTGGCTTCAAACTCCCATATCTCGCGAACGGATTGACCTAACCCAAAAATTCCTATAGCATCTGAAAGTAGAAACTCGCCCGGTTACAACGGTATGTGTATTTTTTCCCTAGGCCATTCTGGTTAAGCGTTTGGAGCAGCAGAATTGCGAAAAATTTGTTGTCTTCTCAACCATTTCTTAGCTTCAAACTCCCAAATCTCGCGAACGGATTGACGTCTCCCAAAAATTCCTGTTGCATCTGAAAGTAGAAACTCGCCCGATTACAACGGTATGTGTATTTTTTCCTTAGGCGATTCTGGTTAAGCGTTTGGAGCAGCAGAATTGCGAAAAATTCTTTGCCGTCTCAACCATTTCTTGGCTACAAACTACCATATCTCGCGAACGGATTGATCTAACCCAAAAATTCCTATTGCATCTGAAAGTAGAAACTCGCCCGATTACAACGGTATGTGAATTTTTTCCCTAGGCCATTCTGGTTAAGCGTTTGGAGCAGCAGAATTGCGAAAAATTTTTTGCCTTCTCTACCATTTCTTGGCTTCAAACTCCCATATCTTGCGAACGGATTGACCTAACCCAAAAATTCCTATTGCGTCTGAAAGTAGAAACTCGCCCGATTACAACGGTATGTGTATTTTTTCCTTAGGCCATTCTGGTTAAGCGTTTGGAGCAGCAGAATTGCGAAAAATTTTTTGCCGTCTCAACCATTTCTTGGCTTCAAACTCCCATATCTCGCGAACGGATTGACCTAACCCAAAAATTCCTATTGCATCTGAAAGTAGAAACTCGCCCGATTACAACGGTATGTGTATTTTTTCCCTAGGCCATTCTGGTTAAGCGTTCGGAGCAGCAGAATTGCGAAAAATTTTTTGCCTTCTCAGCCATTTCTTGTCTTCAAACTCCCATATCTCGCGAACGGATTGACCTAACCCAAAAATTCCTATTGCTTCTGAAAGTAGAAACTCGCCCGATTACAACGGTATGTTTTTTTTCCCCTAGGCCATTCTGGTTAAGCGTTTGGAGCAGCAGAATTGCGAAAAATTTTTTGCCTTCTCAACCATTTCTTGGCTTCAAACTCCCATATCTCGCGAACGGATTGACCTAACCCAAAAATTCCTGTTGCGTCTGAAAGTAGAAACTCGCCCGGTTACAACGGTATGTGTATTTTTTCCCTAGGCCATTCTGGTTAAGCGTTTGGAGCAGCAGAATTGCGAAAAATTTGTTGTCTTCTCAACCATTTCTTAGCTTCAAACTCCCAAATCTCGCGAACGGATTGACGTCTCCCAAAAATTCCTGTTGCATCTGAAAGTAGAAACTCGCCCGATTACAACGGTATGTGTATTTTTTCCCTAGGCCATTCTGGTTAAGTGTTCGGAGCAGCAGAATTGCGAAAAATTTTTTGCCTTCTCAGCCATTTCTTGTCTTCAAACTCCCATATCTCGCGAACGGATTGACCTAACCCAAAAATTCCTATTGCTTCTGAAAGTAGAAACTCGCCCGATTACAACGGTATGTTTTTTTTCCCCTAGGCCATTCTGGTTAAGCGTTTGGAGCAGCAGAATTGCGAAAAATTTTTTGCCTTCTCAACCATTTCTTGGCTTCAAACTCCCATATCTCGCGAACGGATTGACCTAACCCAAAAATTCCTGTTGCGTCTGAAAGTAGAAACTCGCCCGGTTACAACGGCATGTTTTTTTTCCCCTAGGCCATTCTTGTTAAGCGTTTGGAGCAGCAGAATTGCGAAAAATTTTTTGCCTTCTCAACCATTTCTTGGCTTCAAACTCCCATATCTCGCGAACGGATTGACCTAACCCAAAAATTCCTGTTGCGTCTGAAAGTAGAAACTCGCCCGGTTACAACGGTATTTGTATTTTTTCCCTAGGCCATTCTGGTTAAGCGTTAGGACCAGCAGAATTGTGAAAAATTTTTTGCCTTCTCTACCATTTCTTGGCTTCAAACTCCCATATCTCGCGAACGGATTGATCTAACCCAAAAATTCCTATCGCATCTGAAAGTAGAAACTCGCCCGATTACAACGGTATGTGTATTTTTTCCCTAGGCCATTCTGGTTAAGCGTTCGGAGCAGCAGAATTGCGAAAAATTTTTTGCCTTCTCAGCCATTTCTTGTCTTCAAACTCCCATATCTCGCGAACGGATTGACCTAACCCAAAAATTCCTATTACTTCTGAAAGTAGAAACTCGCCCGATTACAACGGTATGTGTATGTTTTCCCTAGGCCATTCTGGTTAAGCGTTTGGAGCAGCAGAAGTGCGAAAAATTTGTTGTCTTCTCAACCATTTCTTAGCTTCAAACTCCCATATCTCGCGAACGGATTGACGTAACCCAAAAATTCCTGTTGCGTCTGAAAGTAGAAACTCGCCCGGTTACAACGGTATGTGTATTTTTTCCCTAGGCCATTCTGGTTAAGCGTTAGGAGCAGCAGAATTGTGAAAAATTTTTTGCCTTCTCTACCATTTCTTGGCTTCAAACTACCATATCTCGCGAACGGATTGACCTAACCCAAAAATTCCTGTTGCGTCTGAAAGTAGAAACTCGCCCGGTTACAACGGTATGTGTATTTTTTCCCTAGGCCATTCTGGTTAAGCGTTAGGAGCAGCAGAATTGTGAAAAATTTTTTGCCTTCTCTACCATTTCTTGGCTTCAAACTCCCATATCTCGCGAACGGATTGATCTAACCCAAAAATTCCTGTTGCGTCTGAAAGTAGAAACTCGCCCGGTTACAACGGTATGTGTATTTTTTCCCTAGGCCATTCTGGTTAAGCGTTAGGAGCAGCAGAATTGTGAAAAATTTTTTGCCTTCTCTACCATTTCTTGGCTTCAAACTCCCATATCTCGCGAACGGATTGATCTAACCCAAAAATTCCTATTGCATCTGAAAGTAGAAACTCGCCCGGTTACAACGGTATGTGTATTTTTTCCCTAGGCCATTCTGGTTAAGCGTTAGGAGCAGCAGAATTGTGAAAAATTTTTTGCCTTCTCTACCATTTCTTGGCTTCAAACTACCATATCTCGCGAACGAATTGACCTAACCCAAAAATTCCTATTGCATCTGAAAGTAGAAACTCGCCCGATTACAACGGTATGTGTATGTTTTCCCTAGGCCATTCTGGTTAAGCGTTTGGAGCAGCAGAAGTGCGAAAAATTTGTTGTCTTCTCAACCATTTCTTAGCTTCAAACTCCCATATCTCGCGAACGGATTGACGTAACCCAAAAATTCCTGCTGCATCTGAAAGTAGAAACTCGCCCGATTACAACGGTATGTGTATTTTTTCCCTAGGCCATTCTGGTTAAGCGTTTGGAACAGCAGAATTGCGAAAAATTTTTTGCCTTCTCAACCATTTCCTGTCTTCAAACTCCCATATCACGCGAACGGATTGACCTAACCCAAAAATTCCTGTTGCGTCTGAAAGTAGAAACTCGCCCGATTACAACGCTATGTGTATTTTTTCCCTAGGCCATTCTGGTTAAGCGTTTGGAGCAGCAGAATTGCGAAAAATTTTTTGCCTTCTCTACCATTTCTTGGCTTCAAACTCCCATATCTCGCGAACGGATTGACCTAACCCAAAAATTCCTATAGCATCTGAAAGTAGAAACTCGCCCGGTTACAACGGTATGTGTATTTTTTCCCTAGGCCATTCTGGTTAAGCGTTTGGAGCAGCAGAATTGCGAAAAATTTGTTGTCTTCTCAACCATTTCTTAGCTTCAAACTCCCAAATCTCGCGAACGGATTGACGTCTCCCAAAAATTCCTGTTGCATCTGAAAGTAGAAACTCGCCCGATTACAACGGTATGTGTATTTTTTCCTTAGGCGATTCTGGTTAAGCGTTTGGAGCAGCAGAATTGCGAAAAATTCTTTGCCGTCTCAACCATTTCTTGGCTACAAACTACCATATCTCGCGAACGGATTGATCTAACCCAAAAATTCCTATTGCATCTGAAAGTAGAAACTCGCCCGATTACAAAGGTATGTGAATTTTTTCCCTAGGCCATTCTGGTTAAGCGTTTGGAGCAGCAGAATTGCGAAAAATTTTTTGCCTTCTCTACCATTTCTTGGCTTCAAACTCCCATATCTTGCGAACGGATTGACCTAACCCAAAAATTCCTATTGCGTCTGAAAGTAGAAACTCGCCCGATTACAACGGTATGTGTATTTTTTCCTTAGGCCATTCTGGTTAAGCGTTTGGAGCAGCAGAATTGCGAAAAATTTTTTGCCGTCTCAACCATTTCTTGGCTTCAAACTCCCATATCTCGCGAACGGATTGACCTAACCCAAAAATTCCTATTGCATCTGAAAGTAGAAACTCGCCCGATTACAACGGTATGTGTATTTTTTCCCTAGGCCATTCTGGTTAAGCGTTCGGAGCAGCAGAATTGCGAAAAATTTTTTGCCTTCTCAGCCATTTCTTGTCTTCAAACTCCCATATCTCGCGAACGGATTGACCTAACCCAAAAATTCCTATTGCTTCTGAAAGTAGAAACTCGCCCGATTACAACGGTATGTTTTTTTTCCCCTAGGCCATTCTGGTTAAGCGTTTGGAGCAGCAGAATTGCGAAAAATTTTTTGCCTTCTCAACCATTTCTTGGCTTCAAACTCCCATATCTCGCGAACGGATTGACCTAACCCAAAAATTCCTGTTGCGTCTGAAAGTAGAAACTCGCCCGGTTACAACGGTATGTGTATTTTTTCCCTAGGCCATTCTGGTTAAGCGTTAGGAGCAGCAGAATTGTGAAAAATTTTTTGCCTTCTCTACCATTTCTTGGCTTCAAACACCCATATCTCGCGAACGGATTGATCTAACCCAAAAATTCCTATTGCATCTGAAAGTAGAAACTCGCCCGATTACAACGGTATGTGAATTTTTTCCCTAGGCCATTCTGGTTAAGCGTTTGGAGCAGCAGAATTGCGAAAAATTTTTTGCCTTCTCTACCATTTCTTGGCTTCAAACTCCCATATCTCGCGAACGGATTGACCTAACCCAAAAATTCCTATTGCGTCTGAAAGTAGAAACTCGCCCGATTACAACGGTACTTGTATTTTTTCCCTAGGCCATTCTGGTTAAGCGTTTGGAGCAGCAGAATTGCGAAAAATTTTTTGCCTTCTCAACCATTTCTTGGCTTCAAGCTCCCATATCTCGCGAACGGATTGACCTAACCCAAAAATTCCTATGGCATCTGAAGGTAGAAACTCACCCGATTACAACGGTATGTGTATTTTTTCCCTAGGCCATTCTGGTTAAGCGTTTGGAGCAGCAGAATTGCGAAAAATTTTTTGCCTTCTCTACCATTTCTTGGCTTCAAACTCCCATATCTCGCGAACGGATTGACCTAACCCAAAAATTCCTATTGCGTCTGAAAGTAGAAACTCGCCCGATTACAACGGTATGTGTATTTTTTCCTTAGGCCATTCTGGTTAAGCGTTTGGAGCAGCAGAATTGCGAAAAATTTTTTGCCGTCTCAACCATTTCTTGGCTTCAAACTCCCATATCGCGCGAACGGATTGACCTAACCCAAAAATTCCTATTGCATCTGAAAGTAGAAACTCGCCCGATTACAACGGTATGTGTATTTTTTCCCTAGGCCATTCTGGTTAAGCGTTCGGAGCAGCAGAATTGCGAAAAATTTTTAGCCTTCTCAGCCATTTCTTGTCTTCAAACTCCCATATCTCGCGAACGGATTGACCTAACCCAAAAATTCCTATTGCTTCTGAAAGTAGAAACTCGCCCGATTACAACGGTATGTTTTTTTTCCCCTAGGCCATTCTGGTTAAGCGTTTGGAGCAGCAGAATTGCGAAAAATTTTTTGCCTTCTCAACCATTTCTTGGCTTCAAACTCCCATATCTCGCGAACGGATTGACCTAACCCAAAAATTCCTGTTGCGTCTGGAAGTAGAAACTCGCCCGGTTACAACGGTTTTTTTTTTTTTCCCTAGGCCATTCTGGTTAAGCGTTAGGAGCAGCAGAATTGTGAAAAATTTTTTGCCTTCTCTACCATTTCTTGGCTTCAAACTCCCATATCTCGCGAACGGATTGATCTAACCCAAAAATTCCTATGGCATCTGAAGGTAGAAACTCACCCGATTACAACGGTATGTGTATTTTTTCCCTAGGCCATTCTGGTTAAGCGTTTGGAGCAGCAGAATTGCGAAAAATTTTTTGCCTTCTCAACCATTTCTTGGCTTTAAACTCCCATATCTCGCGAACGGATTGATCTAACCCAAAAATTCCTATTGCATCTGAAAGTAGAAACTCGCCCGATTACAACGGTATGTGAATTTTTTCCCTAGGCCATTCTGGTTAAGCGTTTGGAGCAGCAGAATTGCGAAAAATTTTTTGCCTTCTCTACCATTTCTTGGCTTCAAACTCCCATATCTCGCGAACGGATTGACCTAACCCAAAAATTCCTATTGCGTCTGAAAGTAGAAACTCGCCCGATTACAACGGTATGTGTATTTTTTCCTTAGGCCATTCTGGTTAAGCGTTTGGAGCAGCAGAATTGCGAAAAATTTTTTGCCGTCTCAACCATTTCTTGGCTTCAAACTCCCATATCTCGCGAACGGATTGACCTAACCCAAAAATTCCTATTGCATCTGAAAGTAGAAACTCGCCCGATTACAACGGCATGTGTATTTTTTCCCTAGGCCATTCTGGTTAAGCGTTCGGAGCAGCAGAATTGCGAAAAATTTTTTGCCTTCTCAGCCATTTCTTGTCTTCAAACTCCCATATCTCGCGAACGGATTGACCTAACCCAAAAATTCTTATTGCTTCTGAAAGTAGAAACTCGCCCGATTACAACGGTATGTTTTTTTTTCCCTAGGCCATTCTGGTTAAGCGTTTGGAGCAGCAGAATTGCGAAAAATTTTTTGCCTTCTCAACCATTTCTTGGCTTCAAACTCCCATATCTCGCGAACGGATTGACCTAACCCAAAAATTCCTGTTGCGTCTGAAAGTAGAAACTCGCCCGGTTACAACGGTATGTGTATTTTTTCCCTAGGCCATTCTGGTTAAGCGTTAGGAGCAGCAGAATTGTGAAAAATTTTTTGCCTTCTTTACCATTTCTTGGCTTCAAACTCCCATATCTCGCGAACGGATTGATCTAACCCAAAAATTCCTATTGCATCTGAAAGTAGAAACTCGCCCGATTACAACGGTATGTGAATTTTTTCCCTAGGCCATTCTGGTTAAGCGTTTGGAGCAGCAGAATTGCGAAAAATTTTTTGCCTTCTCTACCATTTCTTGGCTTCAAACTCCCATATCTCGCGAACGGATTGACCTAACCCAAAAATTCCTATTGCGTCTGAAAGTAGAAACTCGCCCGATTACAACGGTATTTGTATCTTTTCCCTAGGCCATTCTGGTTAAGCGTTTGGAGCAGCAGAATTGCGAAAAATTTTTTGCCTTCTCAACCATTTCTTGGCTTCAAGCTCCCATATCTCGCGAACGGATTGACCTAACCCAAAAATTCCTATGGCATCTGAAGGTAGAAACTCACCCGATTACAACGGTATGTGTATTTTTTCCCTAGGCCATTCTGGTTAAGCGTTTGGAGCAGCAGAATTGCGAAAAATTTTTTGCCTTCTCAACCATTTCTTGGCTTCAAGCTCCCATATCTCGCGAACGGATTGACCTAACCCAAAATTTCCTATTGCATCTGAAAGTAGAAACTCGCCCGATTACAACGGTATTTGTATTTTTTCCTTAGGCCATTCTGGTTAAGCGTTTGGAGCAGCAGAAGTGCGAAAAGTTTGTTGTCTTCTCAACCATTTCTTAGCTTCAAACTCCCATATCTCGCGAACGGATTGACGTAACCCAAAAATTCCTATTGCTTCTGAAAGTAGAAACTCGCCCGATTACAACGGTATGTTTTTTTTTCCCTAGGCCATTCTGGTTAAGCGTTTGGAGCAGCAGAATTGCGAAAAATTTTTTGCCTTCTCAATCATTTCTTGGCTTCAAACTCCCATATCTCGCGAACGGATTGACCTAACCCAAAAATTCCTATTGCTTCTGAAAGTAGAAACTCGCCCGATTACAACGGTATGTTTTTTTTTCCCTAGGCCAGTCTGGTTAAGCGTTTGGAGCAGCAGAATTGCGAAAAATTTTTTGCCTTCTCAATCATTTCTTGGCTTCAAACTCCCATATCTCGCGAACGGATTGACCTAACCCAAAAATTCCTGTTGCGTCTGAAAGTAGAAACTCGCCCGGTTACAGCGGTATGTGTATTTTCTCCCTAGGCCGTTCTGGTTAAGCGTTTGGAGCAGCAGAATTGTGAAAAATTTTTTGCCTTCTCTACCATTTCTTGGCTTCAAACTCCCATATCTCGCGGCCGGATTGATCTAACCCAAAAATTCCTATTGCATCTGAAAGTAGAAACTCGCCCGATTACAACGGTATGTGAATTTTTTCCCTAGGCCATTCTGGTTAAGCGTTTGGAGCAGCAGAATTGCGAAAAATTTTTTGCCTTCTCTACCATTTCTTGGCTTCAAACTCCCATATCTCGCGAACGGATTGACCTAACCCAAAAATTCCTATGGCATCTGAAGGTAGAAACTCACCCGATTACAACGGTATGTGTATTTTTTCCCTAGGCCATTCTGGTTAAGCGTTTGGAGCAGCAGAATTGCGAAAAATTTTTTGCCTTCTCAACCATTTCTTGGCTTCAAGCTCCCATATCTCGCGAACGGATTGACCTAACCCAAAAATTCCTATTGCATCTGAAAGTTGAAACTCGCCCGATTACAACGGCATGTGTATTTTTTCCCTAGGCCATTCTGGTTAAGCGTTCGGAGCAGCAGAATTGCGAAAAATTTTTTGCCTTCTCAGCCATTTCTTGTCTTCAAACTCCCATATCTCGCGAACGGATTGACCTAACCCAAAAATTCTTATTGCTTCTGAAAGTAGAAACTCGCCCGATTACAACGGTATGTTTTTTTTTCCCTAGGCCATTCTGGTTAAGCGTTTGGAGCAGCAGAATTGCGAAAAATTTTTTGCCTTCTCAACCATTTCTTGGCTTCAAACTCCCATATCTCGCGAACGGATTGACCTAACCCAAAAATTCCTGTTGCGTCTGAATGTAGAAACTCGCCCGGTTACAACGGTATGTGTATTTTTTCCCTAGGCCATTCTGGTTAAGCGTTAGGAGCAGCAGAATTGTGAAAAATTTTTTGCCTTCTTTACCATTTCTTGGCTTCAAACTCCCATATCTCGCGAACGGATTGATCTAACCCAAAAATTCCTATTGCATCTGAAAGTAGAAACTCGCCCGATTACAACGGTATGTGAATTTTTTCCCTAGGCCATTCTGGTTAAGCGTTTGGAGCAGCAGAATTGCGAAAAATTTTTTGCCTTCTCTACCATTTCTTGGCTTCAAACTCCCATATCTCGCGAACGGATTGACCTAACCCAAAAATTCCTATTGCGTCTGAAAGTAGAAACTCGCCCGATTACAACGGTATTTGTATCTTTTCCCTAGGCCATTCTGGTTAAGCGTTTGGAGCAGCAGAATTGCGAAAAATTTTTTGCCTTCTCAACCATTTCTTGGCTTCAAGCTCCCATATCTCGCGAACGGATTGACCTAACCCAAAAATTCCTATGGCATCTGAAGGTAGAAACTCACCCGATTACAACGGTATGTGTATTTTTTCCCTAGGCCATTCTGGTTAAGCGTTTGGAGCAGCAGAATTGCGAAAAATTTTTTGCCTTCTCAACCATTTCTTGGCTTCAAGCTCCCATATCTCGCGAACGGATTGACCTAACCCAAAATTTCTTATTGCATCTGAAAGTAGAAACTCGCCCGATTACAACGGTATTTGTATTTTTTCCTTAGGCCATTCTGGTTAAGCGTTTGGAGCAGCAGAAGTGCGAAAAGTTTGTTGTCTTCTCAACCATTTCTTAGCTTCAAACTCCCATATCTCGCGAACGGATTGACGTAACCCAAAAATTCCTATTGCTTCTGAAAGTAGAAACTCGCCCGATTACAACGGTATGTTTTTTTTTCCCTAGGCCATTCTGGTTAAGCGTTTGGAGCAGCAGAATTGCGAAAAATTTTTTGCCTTCTCAATCATTTCTTGGCTTCAAACTCCCATATCTCGCGAACGGATTGACCTAACCCAAAAATTCCTGTTGCGTCTGAAAGTAGAAACTCGCCCGGTTACAGCGGTATGTGTATTTTCTCCCTAGGCCGTTCTGGTTAAGCGTTTGGAGCAGCAGAATTGTGAAAAATTTTTTGCCTTCTCTACCATTTCTTGGCTTCAAACTCCCATATCTCGCGGCCGGATTGATCTAACCCAAAAATTCCTATTGCATCTGAAAGTAGAAACTCGCCCGATTACAACGGTATGTGAATTTTTTCCCTAGGCCATTCTGGTTAAGCGTTTGGAGCAGCAGAATTGCGAAAAATTTTTTGCCTTCTCTACCATTTCTTGGCTTCAAACTCCCATATCTCGCGAACGGATTGACCTAACCCAAAAATTCCTATGGCATCTGAAGGTAGAAACTCACCCGATTACAACGGTATGTGTATTTTTTCCCTAGGCCATTCTGGTTAAGCGCTTGGAGCAGCAGAATTGCGAAAAATTTTTTGCCTTCTCAACCATTTCTTGGCTTCAAGCTCCCATATCTCGCGAACGGATTGACCTAACCCAAAAATTCCTATGGCATCTGAAGGTAGAAACTCACCCGATTACAACGGTATGTGTATTTTTTCCCTAGGCCATTCTGGTTAAGCGTTTGGAGCAGCAGAATTGCGAAAAATTTTTTGCCTTCTCAACCATTTCTTGGCTTTAAACTCCCATATCTCGCGAACGGATTGACCTAACCCAAAATTTCCTATTGCATCTGAAAGTAGAAACTCGCCCGATTACAACGGTATTTGTATTTTTTCCTTAGGACATTCTGGTTAAGCGTTTGGAGCAGCAGAAGTGCGAAAAATTTGTTGTCTTGTCAACCATTTCTTAGCTTCAGACTCCTATATCTCGCGAACGGATTGACCCAACCCAGATTTTCCTGCTGCGTCTGAAAGTAGAAACTCGCCCGATTACAACGGTATGTGTATTTTTTCCCTAGGCCATTCTGGTTAAGCGTTCGGAGCAGTAGAATTGCGAAAAATTTTTTGCCTTCTCAACCATTTCTTGTCTTCAAACTCCCATATCTCGCGAACGGATTGACCTAACCAAAAAATTCCTGTTGCGTCTGAAAGTAGAAACTCGCCCGGTTACAACGGTATGTGTATTTTTTCCCTAGGCCATTCTGGTTAAGCGTTAGGAGCAGCAGAATTGTGAAAAATTTTTTGCCTTCTTTACCATTTCTTGGCTTCAAAGTCCCATATCTCGCGAACGGATTGATCTAACCCAAAAATTCCTATTGCATCTGAAAGTAGAAACTCGCCCGATTACAACGGTATGTGAATTTTTTCCCTAGGCCATTCTGGTTAAGCGTTTGGAGCAGCAGAATTGCGAAAAATTTTTTGCCTTCTCTACCATTTCTTGGCTTCAAACTCCCATATCTCGCGAACGGATTGACCTAACCCAAAAATTCCTATTGCGTCTGAAAGTAGAAACTCGCCCGATTACAACGGTATTTGTATTTTTTCCCTAGGCCATTCTGGTTAAGCGTTTGGAGCAGCAGAATTGCGAAAAATTTTTTGCCTTCTCAACCATTTCTTGGCTTCAAGCTCCCATATCTCGCGAACGGATTGACCTAACCCAAAAATTCCTATGGCATCTGAAGGTAGAAACTCACCCGATTACAACGGTATGTGTAT
This sequence comes from Ptiloglossa arizonensis, assembly GCF_051014685.1. Taxonomy (NCBI): domain Eukaryota; kingdom Metazoa; phylum Arthropoda; class Insecta; order Hymenoptera; family Colletidae; genus Ptiloglossa; species Ptiloglossa arizonensis. Next base: position 24,114 of record NW_027479683.1, read on the forward strand.
TTTTTCCCTAGGCCATTCTGGTTAAGCGTTTGGAGCAGCAGAATTGCGAAAAATTTTTTGCCTTCTCAACCATTTCTTGGCTTCAAGCTCCCATATCTCGCGAACGGATTGACCTAACCCAAAATTTCCTATTGCATCTGAAAGTAGAAACTCGCCCGATTACAACGGTATTTGTATTTTTTCCTTAGGACATTCTGGTTAAGCGTTTGGAGCAGCAGAAGTGCGAAAAATTTGTTGTCTTGTCAACCATTTCTTAGCTTCAGACTCCTATATCTCGCGAACGGATTGACCCAACCCAGATTTTCCTGCTGCGTCTGAAAGTAGAAACTCGCCCGATTACAACGGTATGTGTATTTTTTCCCTAGGCCATTCTGGTTAAGCGTTCGGAGCAGTAGAATTGCGAAAAATTTTTTGCCTTCTCAACCATTTCTTGTCTTCAAACTCCCATATCTCGCGAACGGATTGACCTAACCAAAAAATTCCTATTGCATCTGAAAGTAGAAACTCGCCCGATTACAACGGTATGTGTATTTTTTCCCTAGGCCATTCTGGTTAAGCGTTTGGAGCAGCAGAATTGTGAAAAATTTTTTGCCTTCTCTACCATTTCTTGGCTTCAAACTACCATATCTCGCGAACGAATTGACCTAACCCAAAAATTCCTATTGCATCTGAAAGTAGAAACTCGCCCGATTACAACGGTATGTGTATGTTTTCCCTAGGCCATTCTGGTTAAGCGTTTGGAGCAGCAGAAGTGCGAAAAGTTTGTTGTCTTCTCAACCATTTCTTAGCTTCAAACTCCCATATCTCGCGAACGGATTGACGTAACCCAAAAATTCCTGTTGCATCTGAAAGTAGAAATTCGCCCGATTACAACGGTATGTGTATTTTTTCCCTAGGCCATTCTGGTTAAGCGTTTGGAACAGCAGAATTGCGAAAAATTTTTTGCCTTCTCAACCATTTCTTGTCTTCAAACTCCCATATCACGCGAACGGATTGACCTAACCCAAAAATTCCTGTTGCGTCTGAAAGTAGAAACTCGCCCGATTACAACGCTATGTGTATTTTTTCCCTAGGCCATTCTGGTTAAGCGTTTGGAGCAGCAGAATTGCGAAAAATTTTTTGCCTTCTCTACCATTTCTTGGCTTCAAACTCCCATATCTCGTGAACGGATTGACCTAACACAAAAATTCCTATAGCATCTGAAAGTAGAAACTCGCCCGGTTACAACGGTATGTGTATTTTTTCCCTAGGCCATTCTGGTTAAGCGTTTGGAGCAGCAGAATTGTGAAAAATTTTTTGCCTTCTCAACCATTTCTTGTCTTCAAACTCCCATATCTCGCGAACGGATAGACCTAACCCAAAAATTCCTATTGCATCTGAAAGTAGAAACTCGCCCGATTACAACGGTATGTGTATTTTTTCCCTAGGCCATTCTGGTTAAGCGTTTGGAGCAGCAGAAGTGCGAAAAATTTGTTGCGTTCTCAACCATTTCTTAGCTTCAAACTCCCAAATCTCGCGAACGGATTGACGTCACCCAAAAATTCCTGTTGCATCTGAAAGTAGAAACTCGCCCGATTACAACGGTATGTGTATTTTTTCCCTAGGCCATTCTGGTTAAGCGTTTGGAGCAGCAGAATTGCGAAAAATTTTTTGCCGTCTCAAACATTTCTTGTGTTCAAACTCCCATATCTCGAGAACGGGTTGACCTAACCCAAAAATTCCTATAGCATCTGAAAGTAGAAACTCACCCGATTACAACGGTATGTGTATTTTTTCCCTAGGCCATTCTGGTTAAGCGTTTCTAGCAGCAGAATTGCGAAAAATTTTTTGCCTTCTCTACCATTTCTTGGCTTCAAACTCCCATATCTCGCGAACGGATTGACATAACCCAAAAATTCCTGTTGCGTCTGAAAGTAGAAACTCGCCCGGTTACAACGGTATGTGTATTTTTTCCCTAGGCCATTCTGGTTAAGCGTTAGGAGCAGCAGAATTGTGAAAAATTTTTTGCCTTCTCTACCATTTCTTGGCTTCAAACTCCCATATCTCGCGAACGGATTGATCTAACCCAAAAATTCCTATTGCATCTGAAAGTAGAAACTCGCCCGATTACAACGGTATGTGAATTTTTTCCCTAGGCCATTCTGGTTAAGCGTTTGGAGCAGCAGAATTGCGAAAAATTTTTTGCCTTCTCTACCATTTCTTGGCTTCAAACTCCCATATCTCGCGAACGGATTGACCTAACCCAAAAATTCCTATTGCGTCTGAAAGTAGAAACTCGCCCGATTACAACGGTATTTGTATTTTTTCCCTAGGCCATTCTGGTTAAGCGTTTGGAGCAGCAGAATTGCGAAAAATTTTTTGCCTTCTCAATCATTTCTTGGCTTCAAACTCCCATATCTCGCGAACGGATTGACCTAACCCAAAAATTCCTGTTGCGTCTGAAAGTAGAAACTCGCCCGGTTACAGCGGTATGTGTATTTTCTCCCTAGGCCATTCTGGTTAAGCGTTTGGAGCAGCAGAATTGTGAAAAATTTTTTGCCTTCTCTACCATTTCTTGGCTTCAAACTCCCATATCTCGCGAACGGATTGATCTAACCCAAAAATTCCTATTGCATCTGAAAGTAGAAACTCGCCCGATTACAACGGTATGTGAATTTTTTCCCTAGGCCATTCTGGTTAAGCGTTTGGAGCAGCAGAATTGCGAAAAATTTTTTGCCTTCTCTACCATTTCTTGGCTTCAAACTCCCATATCTCGCGAACGGATTGACCTAACCCAAAAATTTCTATGGCATCTGAAGGTAGAAACTCACCCGATTACAACGGTATGTGTATTTTTTCCCTAGGCCATTCTGGTTAAGCGTTTGGAGCAGCAGAATTGCGAAAAATTTTTTGCCTTCTCAACCATTCCTTGGCTTCAAGCTCCCATATCTCGCGAACGGATTGACCTAACCCAAAAATTCCTATGGCATCTGAAGGTAGAAACTCACCCGATTACAACGGTATGTGTATTTTTTCCCTAGGCCATTCTGGTTAAGCGTTTGGAGCAGCAGAATTGCGAAAAATTTTTTGCCTTCTCAACCATTTCTTGGCTTTAAACTCCCATATCTCGCGAACGGATTGATCTAACCCAAAAATTCCTATTGCATCTGAAAGTAGAAACTCGCCCGATTACAACGGTATGTGAATTTTTTCCCTAGGCCATTCTGGTTAAGCGTTTGGAGCAGCAGAATTGCGAAAAATTTTTTGCCTTCTCTACCATTTCTTGGCTTCAAACTCCCATATCTCGCGAACGGATTGACCTAACCCAAAAATTCCTATTGCGTCTGAAAGTAGAAACTCGCCCGATTACAACGGTATGTGTATTTTTTCCTTAGGCCATTCTGGTTAAGCGTTTGGAGCAGCAGAATTGCGAAAAATTTTTTGCCGTCTCAACCTTTTCTTGGCTTCAAACTCCCATATCTCGCGAACGGATTGACCTAACCCAAAAATTCCTATTGCATCTGAAAGTAGAAACTCGCCCGATTACAACGGCATGTGTATTTCTTCCCTAGGCCATTCTGGTTAAGCGTTCGGAGCAGCAGAATTGCGAAAAATTTTTTGCCTTCTCAGCCATTTCTTGTCTTCAAACTCCCATATCTCGCGAACGGATTGACCTAACCCAAAATTTCCTATTGCATCTGAAAGTAGAAACTCGCCCGATTACAACGGTATTTGTATTTTTTCCTTAGGCCATTCTGGTTAAGCGTTTGGAGCAGCAGAAGTGCGAAAAATTTGTTGTCTTGTCAACCATTTCTTAGCTTCAGACTCCTATATCTCGCGAACGGATTGACCAAACCCAGATTTTCCTGCTGCGTCTGAAAGTAGAAACTCGCCCGATTACAACGGTATGTGTATTTTTTCCCTAGGCCATTCTGGTTAAGCGTTCGGAGCAGTAGAATTGCGAAAAATTTTTTGCCTTCTCAACCATTTCTTGTCTTCAAACTCCCATATCTCGCGAACGGATTGACCTAACCAAAAAATTCCTATTGCATCTGAAAGTAGAAACTCGCCCGATTACAACGGTATGTGTATTTTTTCCCTAGGCCATTCTGGTTAAGCGTTTGGAGCAGCAGAATTGTGAAAAATTTTTTGCCTTCTCTACCATTTCTTGGCTTCAAACTACCATATCTCGCGAACGAATTGACCTAACCCAAAAATTCCTATTGCATCTGAAAGTAGAAACTCGCCCGATTACAACGGTATGTGTATGTTTTCCCTAGGCCATTCTGGTTAAGCGTTTGGAGCAGCAGAAGTGCGAAAAGTTTGTTGTCTTCTCAACCATTTCTTAGCTTCAAACTCCCATATCTCGCGAACGGATTGACGTAACCCAAAAATTCCTATTGCTTCTGAAAGTAGAAACTCGCCCGATTACAACGGTATGTTTTTTTTTCCCTAGGCCATTCTGGTTAAGCGTTTGGAGCAGCAGAATTGCGAAAAATTTTTTGCCTTCTCAATCATTTCTTGGCTTCAAACTCCCATATCTCGCGAACGGATTGACCTAACCCAAAAATTCCTGTTGCGTCTGAAAGTAGAAACTCGCCCGGTTACAGCGGTATGTGTATTTTCTCCCTAGGCCGTTCTGGTTAAGCGTTTGGAGCAGCAGAATTGTGAAAAATTTTTTGCCTTCTCTACCATTTCTTGGCTTCAAACTCCCATATCTCGCGAACGGATTGACCTAACCCAAAAATTCCTATGGCATCTGAAGGTAGAAACTCACCCGATTACAACGGTATGTGTATTTTTTCCCTAGGCCATTCTGGTTAAGCGTTTGGAGCAGCAGAATTGCGAAAAATTTTTTGCCTTCTCAACCATTTCTTGGCTTCAAGCTCCCATATCTCGCGAACGGATTGACCTAACCCAAAAATTCCTATGGCATCTGAAGGTAGAAACTCACCCGATTACAACGGTATGTGTATTTTTTCCCTAGGCCATTCTGGTTAAGCGTTTGGAGCAGCAGAATTGCGAAAAATTTTTTGCCTTCTCAACCATTTCTTGGCTTTAAACTCCCATATCTCGCGAACGGATTGGTCTAACCCAAAAATTCCTATTGCATCTGAAAGTAGAAACTCGCCCGATTACAACGGTATGTGAATTTTTTCCCTAGGCCATTCTGGTTAAGCGTTTGGAGCAGCAGAATTGCGAAAAATTTTTTGCCTTCTCTACCATTTCTTGGCTTCAAACTCCCATATCTCGCGAACGGATTGACCTAACCCAAAAATTCCTATTGCGTCTGAAAGTAGAAACTCGCCCGATTACAACGGTATGTGTATTTTTTCCTTAGGCCATTCTGGTTAAGCGTTTGGAGCAGCAGAATTGCGAAAAATTTTTTGCCTTCTCAACCATTTCTTGGCTTCAAACTCCCATATCTCGCGAACGGATTGACCTAACCCAAAAATTCCTGTTGCGTCTGAAAGTAGAAACTCGCCCGGTTACAACGGTATGTGTATTTTTTCCCTAGGCCATTCTGGTTAAGCGTTAGGAGCAGCAGAATTGTGAAAAATTTTTTGCCTTCTTTACCATTTCTTGGCTTCAAAGTCCCATATCTCGCGAACGGATTGATCTAACCCAAAAATTCCTATTGCATCTGAAAGTAGAAACTCGCCCGATTACAACGGTATGTGTATTTTTTCCCTAGGCCATTCTGGTTAAGCGTTTGGAGCAGCAGAATTGTGAAAAATTTTTTGCCTTCTCTACCATTTCTTGGCTTCAAACTACCATATCTCGCGAACGAATTGACCTAACCCAAAAATTCCTATTGCATCTGAAAGTAGAAACTCGCCCGATTACAACGGTATGTGTATGTTTTCCCTAGGCCATTCTGGTTAAGCGTTAGGAGCAGCAGAATTGTGAAAAATTTTTTGCCTTCTCAATCATTTCTTGGCTTCAAACTCCCATATCTCGCGAACGGATTGACCTAACCCAAAAATTCCTGTTGCGTCTGAAAGTAGAAACTCGCCCGGTTACAGCGGTATGTGTATTTTCTCCCTAGGCCGTTCTGGTTAAGCGTTTGGAGCAGCAGAATTGTGAAAAATTTTTTGCCTTCTCTACCATTTCTTGGCTTCAAACTCCCATATCTCGCGAACGGATTGACCTAACCCAAAAATTCCTATGGCATCTGAAGGTAGAAACTCACCCGATTACAACGGTATGTGTATTTTTTCCCTAGGCCATTCTGGTTAAGCGTTTGGAGCAGCAGAATTGCGAAAAATTTTTTGCCTTCTCAACCATTTCTTGGCTTCAAGCTCCCATATCTCGCGAACGGATTGACCTAACCCAAAAATTCCTATGGCATCTGAAGGTAGAAACTCACCCGATTACAACGGTATGTGTATTTTTTCCCTAGGCCATTCTGGTTAAGCGTTTGGAGCAGCAGAATTGCGAAAAATTTTTTGCCTTCTCAACCATTTCTTGGCTTTAAACTCCCATATCTCGCGAACGGATTGATCTAACCCAAAAATTCCTATTGCATCTGAAAGTAGAAACTCGCCCGATTACAACGGTATGTGAATTTTTTCCCTAGGCCATTCTGGTTAAGCGTTTGGAGCAGCAGAATTGCGAAAAATTTTTTGCCTTCTCTACCATTTCTTGGCTTCAAACTCCCATATCTCGCGAACGGATTGACCTAACCCAAAAATTCCTATTGCGTCTGAAAGTAGAAACTCGCCCGATTACAACGGTATGTGTATTTTTTCCTTAGGCCATTCTGGTTAAGCGTTTGGAGCAGCAGAATTGCGAAAAATTTTTTGCCTTCTCAACCATTTCTTGGCTTCAAACTCCCATATCTCGCGAACGGATTGACCTAACCCAAAAATTCCTGTTGCGTCTGAAAGTAGAAACTCGCCCGGTTACAACGGTATGTGTATTTTTTCCCTAGGCCATTCTGGTTAAGCGTTAGGAGCAGCAGAATTGTGAAAAATTTTTTGCCTTCTTTACCATTTCTTGGCTTCAAAGTCCCATATCTCGCGAACGGATTGATCTAACCCAAAAATTCCTATTGCATCTGAAAGTAGAAACTCGCCCGATTACAACGGTATGTGAATTTTTTCCCTAGGCCATTCTGGTTAAGAGTTTGGAGCAGCAGAATTGCGAAAAATTTTTTGCCTTCTCTACCATTTCTTGGCTTCAAACTCCCATATCTCGCGAACGGATTGACCTAACCCAAAAATTCCTATTGCGTCTGAAAGTAGAAACTCGCCCGATTACAACGGTATTTGTATTTTTTCCCTAGGCCATTCTGGTTAAGCGTTTGGAGCAGCAGAATTGCGAAAAATTTTTTGCCTTCTCAACCATTTCTTGGCTTCAAGCTCCCATATCTCGCGAACGGATTGACCTAACCCAAAAATTCCTATGGCATCTGAAGGTAGAAACTCACCCGATTACAACGGTATGTGTATTTTTTCCCTAGGCCATTCTGGTTAAGCGTTTGGAGCAGCAGAATTGCGAAAAATTTTTTGCCTTCTCAACCATTTCTTGGCTTCAAGCTCCCATATCTCGCGAACGGATTGACCTAACCCAAAATTTCCTATTGCATCTGAAAGTAGAAACTCGCCCGATTACAACGGTATTTGTATTTTTTCCTTAGGACATTCTGGTTAAGCGTTTGGAGCAGCAGAAGTGCGAAAAATTTGTTGTCTTGTCAACCATTTCTTAGCTTCAGACTCCTATATCTCGCGAACGGATTGACCAAACCCAGATTTTCCTGCTGCGTCTGAAAGTAGAAACTCGCCCGATTACAACGGTATGTGTATTTTTTCCCTAGGCCATTCTGGTTAAGCGTTCGGAGCAGTAGAATTGCGAACAATTTTTTGCCTTCTCAACCATTTCTTGTCTTCAAACTCCCATATCTCGCGAACGGATTGACCTAACCAAAAAATTCCTATTGCATCTGAAAGTAGAAACTCGCCCGATTACAACGGTATGTGTATTTTTTCCCTAGGCCATTCTGGTTAAGCGTTTGGAGCAGCAGAATTGTGAAAAATTTTTTGCCTTCTCTACCATTTCTTGGCTTCAAACTCCCATATCTCGCGAACGGATTGACCTAACCCAAAAATTCCTGTTGCGTCTGAAAGTAGAAACTCGCCCGGTTACAACGGTATGTGTATTTTTTCCCTAGGCCATTCTGGTTAAGCGTTAGGAGCAGCAGAATTGTGAAAAATTTTTTGCCTTCTTTACCATTTCTTGGCTTCAAAGTCCCATATCTCGCGAACGGATTGATCTAACCCAAAAATTCCTATTGCATCTGAAAGTAGAAACTCGCCCGATTACAACGGTATGTGAATTTTTTCCCTAGGCCATTCTGGTTAAGAGTTTGGAGCAGCAGAATTGCGAAAAATTTTTTGCCTTCTCTACCATTTCTTGGCTTCAAACTCCCATATCTCGCGAACGGATTGACCTAACCCAAAAATTCCTATTGCGTCTGAAAGTAGAAACTCGCCCGATTACAACGGTATTTGTATTTTTTCCCTAGGCCATTCTGGTTAAGCGTTTGGAGCAGCAGAATTGCGAAAAATTTTTTGCCTTCTCAACCATTTCTTGGCTTCAAGCTCCCATATCTCGCGAACGGATTGACCTAACCCAAAAATTCCTATGGCATCTGAAGGTAGAAACTCACCCGATTACAACGGTATGTGTATTTTTTCCCTAGGCCATTCTGGTTAAGCGTTTGGAGCAGCAGAATTGCGAAAAATTTTTTGCCTTCTCAACCATTTCTTGGCTTCAAGCTCCCATATCTCGCGAACGGATTGACCTAACCCAAAATTTCCTATTGCATCTGAAAGTAGAAACTCGCCCGATTACAACGGTATTTGTATTTTTTCCTTAGGACATTCTGGTTAAGCGTTTGGAGCAGCAGAAGTGCGAAAAATTTGTTGTCTTGTCAACCATTTCTTAGCTTCAGACTCCTATATCTCGCGAACGGATTGACCAAACCCAGATTTTCCTGCTGCGTCTGAAAGTAGAAACTCGCCCGATTACAACGGTATGTGTATTTTTTCCCTAGGCCATTCTGGTTAAGCGTTCGGAGCAGTAGAATTGCGAACAATTTTTTGCCTTCTCAACCATTTCTTGTCTTCAAACTCCCATATCTCGCGAACGGATTGACCTAACCAAAAAATTCCTATTGCATCTGAAAGTAGAAACTCGCCCGATTACAACGGTATGTGTATTTTTTCCCTAGGCCATTCTGGTTAAGCGTTTGGAGCAGCAGAATTGTGAAAAATTTTTTGCCTTCTCTACCATTTCTTGGCTTCAAACTCCCATATCTCGCGAACGGATTGACCTAACCCAAAAATTCCTATTGCGTCTGAAAGTAGAAACTCGCCCGATTACAACGGTATTTGTATTTTTTCCCTAGGCCATTCTGGTTAAGCGTTTGGAGCAGCAGAATTGCGAAAAATTTTTTGCCTTCTCAACCATTTCTTGGCTTCAAGCTCCCATATCTCGCGAACGGATTGACCTAACCCAAAAATTCCTATGGCATCTGAAGGTAGAAACTCACCCGATTACAACGGTATGTGTATTTTTTCCCTAGGCCATTCTGGTTAAGCGTTTGGAGCAGCAGAATTGCGAAAAATTTTTTGCCTTCTCAACCATGTCTTGGCTTCAAGCTCCCATATCTCGCGAACGGATTGACCTAACCCAAAATTTCCTATTGCATCTGAAAGTAGAAACTCGCCCGATTACAACGGTATTTGTATTTTTTCCTTAGGACATTCTGGTTAAGCGTTTGGAGCAGCAGAAGTGCGAAAAATTTGTTGTCTTGTCAACCATTTCTTAGCTTCAGACTCCTATATCTCGCGAACGGATTGACCAAACCCAGATTTTCCTGCTGCGTCTGAAAGTAGAAACTCGCCCGATTACAACGGTATGTGTATTTTTTCCCTAGGCCATTCTGGTTAAGCGTTCGGAGCAGTAGAATTGCGAACAATTTTTTGCCTTCTCAACCATTTCTTGTCTTCAAACTCCCATATCTCGCGAACGGATTGACCTAACCCAAAAATTCCTATTGCATCTGAAAGTAGAAACTCGCCCGATTACAACGGTATGTGTATTTTTTCCCTAGGCCATTCTGGTTAAGCGTTTGGAGCAGCAGAAGTGCGAAAAATTTGTTGCGTTCTCAACCATTTCTTAGCTTCAAACTCCCAAATCTCGCGAACGGATTGACGTCACCCAAAAATTCCTGTTGCATCTGAAAGTAGAAACTCGCCCGATTACAACGGTATGTGTATTTTTTCCCTAGGCCATTCTGGTTAAGCGTTTGGAGCAGCAGAATTGCGAAAAATTTTTTGCCGTCTCAAACATTTCTTGTGTTCAAACTCCCATATCTCGCGAACGGATTGACCTAACCCAAAAATTCCTATAGCATCTGAAAGTAGAAACTCACCCGATTACAACGGTATGTGTATTTTTTCCCTAGGCCATTCTGGTTAAGCGTTTGGAGCAGCAGAATTGCGAAAAATTTTTTGCCTTCTCTACCATTTCTTGGCTTCAAACTCCCATATCTCGCGAACGGATTGACCTAACCCAAAAATTCCTATTGCGTCTGAAAGTAGAAACTCGCCCGATTACAACGGTATGTGTATTTTTTCCTTAGGCCATTCTGGTTAAGCGTTTGGAGCAGCAGAATTGCGAAAAATTTTTTGCCGTCTCAACCATTTCTTGGCTTCAAACTCCCATATCTCGCGAACGGATTGACCTAACCCAAAAATTCCTATTGCATCTGAAAGTAGAAACTCGCCCGATTACAACGGTATGTGTATTTTTTCGCTAGGCCATTCTGGTTAAGCGTTCGGAGCAGCAGAATTGCGAAAAATTTTTTGCCTTCTCAGCCATTTCTTGTCTTCAGACTCCCATATCTCGCGAACGGATTGACCTAACCCAAAAATTCCTATTGCTTCTGAAAGTAGAAACTCGCCCGATTACAACGGTATGTTTTTTTTCCCCTAGGCCATTCTGGTTAAGCGTTTGGAGCAGCAGAATTGCGAAAAATTTTTTGCCTTCTCAACCATTTCTTGGCTTCAAACTCCCATATCTCGCGAACGGATTGACCTAACCCAAAAATTCCTGTTGCGTCTGAAAGTAGAAACTCGCCCGGTTACAACGGTATGTGTATTTTTTCCCTAGGCCATTCTGGTTAAGCGTTAGGAGCAGCAGAATTGTGAGAAATTTTTTGCCTTCTCTACCATTTCTTGGCTTCAAACTCCCATATCTCGCGAACGGATTGATCTAACCCAAAAATTCCTATTGCATCTGAAAGTAGAAACTCGCCCGATTACAACGGTATGTGAATTTTTTCCCTAGGCCATTCTGGTTAAGCGTTTGGAGCAGCAGAATTGCGAAAAATTTTTTGCCTTCTCTACCATTTCTTGGCTTCAAACTCCCATATCTCGCGAACGGATTGACCTAACCCAAAAATTCCTATTGCGTCTGAAAGTAGAAAATCGCCCGATTACAACGGTATTTGTATTTTTTCCCTAGGCCATTCTGGTTAAGCGTTTGGAGCAGCAGAATTGCGAAAAATTTTTTGCCTTCTCTACCATTTCTTGGCTTCAAACTCCCATATCTCGCGAACGGATTGACCTAACCCAAAAATTCCTATGGCAGCTGAAGGTAGAAACTCACCCGATTACAACGGTATGTGTATTTTTTCCCTAGGCCATTCTGGTTAAGCGTTTGGAGCAGCAGAATTGCGAAAAATTTTTTGCCTTCTCAACCATTTCTTGGCTTCAAGCTCCCATATCTCGCGAACGGATTGACCTAACCCAAAATTTCCTATTGCATCTGAAAGTAGAAACTCGCCCGATTACAACGGTATTTGTATTTTTTCCTTAGGACATTCTGGTTAAGCGTTTGGAGCAGCAGAAGTGCGAAAAATTTGTTGTCTTGTCAACCATTTCTTAGCTTCAGACTCCTATATCTCGCGAACGGATTGACCAAACCCAGATTTTCCTGCTGCGTCTGAAAGTAGAAACTCGCCCGATTACAACGGTATGTGTATTTTTTCCCTAGGCCATTCTGGTTAAGCGTTCGGAGCAGTAGAATTGCGAACAATTTTTTGCCTTCTCAACCATTTCTTGTCTTCAAACTCCCATATCTCGCGAACGGATTGACCTAACCAAAAAATTCCTATTGCATCTGAAAGTAGAAACTCGCCCGATTACAACGGTATGTGTATTTTTTCCCTAGGCCATTCTGGTTAAGCGTTTGGAGCAGCAGAATTGTGAAAAATTTTTTGCCTTCTCTACCATTTCTTGGCTTCAAACTCCCATATCTCGCGAACGGATTGACCTAACCCAAAAATTCCTATTGCGTCTGAAAGTAGAAACTCGCCCGATTACAACGGTATTTGTATTTTTTCCCTAGGCCATTCTGGTTAAGCGTTTGGAGCAGCAGAATTGCGAAAAATTTTTTGCCGTCTCAAACATTTCTTGTGTTCAAACTCCCATATCTCGCGAACGGATTGACCTAACCCAAAAATTCCTATAGCATCTGAAAGTAGAAACTCACCCGATTACAACGGTATGTGTATTTTTTCCCTAGGCCATTCTGGTTAAGCGTTTGGAGCAGCAGAATTGCGAAAAATTTTTTGCCTTCTCTACCATTTCTTGGCTTCAAACTCCCATATCTCGCGAACGGATTGACCTAACCCAAAAATTCCTATTGCGTCTGAAAGTAGAAACTCGCCCGATTACAACGGTATGTGTATTTTTTCCTTAGGCCATTCTGGTTAAGCGTTTGGAGCAGCAGAATTGCGAAAAATTTTTTGCCGTCTCAACCATTTCTTGGCTTCAAACTCCCATATCTCGCGAACGGATTGACCTAACCCAAAAATTCCTATTGCATCTGAAAGTAGAAACTCGCCCGATTACAACGGTATGTGTATTTTTTCGCTAGGCCATTCTGGTTAAGCGTTCGGAGCAGCAGAATTGCGAAAAATTTTTTGCCTTCTCAGCCATTTCTTGTCTTCAGACTCCCATATCTCGCGAACGGATTGACCTAACCCAAAAATTCCTATTGCTTCTGAAAGTAGAAACTCGCCCGATTACAACGGTATGTTTTTTTTCCCCTAGGCCATTCTGGTTAAGCGTTTGGAGCAGCAGAATTGCGAAAAATTTTTTGCCTTCTCAACCATTTCTTGGCTTCAAACTCCCATATCTCGCGAACGGATTGACCTAACCCAAAAATTCCTGTTGCGTCTGAAAGTAGAAACTCGCCCGGTTACAACGGTATGTGTATTTTTTCCCTAGGCCATTCTGGTTAAGCGTTAGGAGCAGCAGAATTGTGAGAAATTTTTTGCCTTCTCTACCATTTCTTGGCTTCAAACTCCCATATCTCGCGAACGGATTGATCTAACCCAAAAATTCCTATTGCATCTGAAAGTAGAAACTCGCCCGATTACAACGGTATGTGAATTTTTTCCCTAGGCCATTCTGGTTAAGCGTTTGGAGCAGCAGAATTGCGAAAAATTTTTTGCCTTCTCTACCATTTCTTGGCTTCAAACTCCCATATCTCGCGAACGGATTGACCTAACCCAAAAATTCCTATTGCGTCTGAAAGTAGAAAATCGCCCGATTACAACGGTATTTGTATTTTTTCCCTAGGCCATTCTGGTTAAGCGTTTGGAGCAGCAGAATTGCGAAAAATTTTTTGCCTTCTCTACCATTTCTTGGCTTCAAACTCCCATATCTCGCGAACGGATTGACCTAACCCAAAAATTCCTATGGCAGCTGAAGGTAGAAACTCACCCGATTACAACGGTATGTGTATTTTTTCCCTAGGCCATTCTGGTTAAGCGTTCGGAGCAGCAGAATTGCGAAAAATTTTTTGCCTTCTCAACCATTTCTTGGCTTCAAGCTCCCATATCTCGCGAACGGATTGACCTAACCCAAAAATTCCTATGGCATCTGAAGGTAGAAACTCACCCGATTACAACGGTATGTGTATTTTTTCCCTAGGCCATTCTGGTTAAGCGTTTGGAGCAGCAGAATTGCGAAAAATTTTTTGCCTTCTCAACCATTTCTTGGCTTTAAACTCCCATATCTCGCGAACGGATTGATCTAACCCAAAAATTCCTATTGCATCTGAAAGTAGAAACTCGCCCGATTACAACGGTATGTGAATTTTTTCCCTAGGCCATTCTGGTTAAGCGTTTGGAGCAGCAGAATTGCGAAAAATTTTTTGCCTTCTCTACCATTTCTTGGCTTCAAACTCCCATATCTCGCGAACGGATTGACTTAACCCAAAAATTCCTATTGCGTCTGAAAGTAGAAACTCGCCCGATTACAACGGTATGTGTATTTTTTCCTTAGGCCATTCTGGTTAAGCGTTTGGAGCAGCAGAATTGCGAAAAATTTTTTGCCGTCTCAACCATTTCTTGGCTTCAAACTCCCATATCTCGCGAACGGATTGACCTAACCCAAAAATTCCTATTGCATCTGAAAGTAGAAACTCGCCCGATTACAACGGCATGTGTATTTTTTCCCTAGGCCATTCTGGTTAAGCGTTCGGAGCAGCAGAATTGCGAAAAATTTTTTGCCTTCTCAGCCATTTCTTGTCTTCAAACTCCCATATCTCGCGAACGGATTGACCTAACCCAAAAATTCCTATTGCTTCTGAAAGTAGAAACTCGCCCGATTACAACGGTATGTTTTTTTTTCCCTAGGCCATTCTGGTTAAGCGTTTGCAGCAGCAGAATTGCGAAAAATTTTTTGCCTTCTCAACCATTTCTTGGCTTCAAGCTCCCATATCTCGCGAACGGATTGACCTAACCCAAAAATTCCTATGGCATCTGAAGGTAGAAACTCACCCGATTACAACGGTATGTGTATTTTTTCCCTAGGCCATTCTGGTTAAGCGTTTGGAGCAGCAGAATTGCGAAAAATTTTTTGCCTTCTCAACCATTTCTTGGCTTCAAGCTCCCATATCTCGCGAACGGATTGACCTAACCCAAAATTTCCTATTGCATCTGAAAGTAGAAACTCGCCCGATTACAACGGTATTTGTATTTTTTCCTTAGGCCATTCTGGTTAAGCGTTTGGAGCAGCAGAAGTGCGAAAAATTTGTTGTCTTGTCAACCATTTCTTAGCTTCAGACTCCTATATCTCGCGAACGGATTGACCAAACCCAGATTTTCCTGCTGCGTCTGAAAGTAGAAACTCGCCCGATTACAACGGTATGTGTATTTTTTCCCTAGGCCATTCTGGTTAAGCGTTCGGAGCAGTAGAATTGCGAAAAATTTTTTGCCTTCTCAACCATTTCTTGTCTTCAAACTCCCATATCTCGCGAACGGATTGACCTAACCAAAAAATTCCTACTGCATCTGAAAGTAGAAACTCGCCCGATTACAACGGTATGTGTATTTTTTCCCTAGGCCATTCTGGTTAAGCGTTTGGAGCAGCAGAATTGTGAAAAATTTTTTGCCTTCTCTACCATTTCTTGGCTTCAAACTACCATATCTCGCGAACGAATTGACCTAACCCAAAAATTCCTATTGCATCTGAAAGTAGAAACTCGCCCGATTACAACGGTATGTGTATGTTTTCCCTAGGCCATTCTGGTTAAGCGTTTGGAGCAGCAGAAGTGCGAAAAATTTGTTGTCTTCTCAACCATTTCTTAGCTTCAAACTCCCATATCTCGCGAACGGATTGACGTAACCCAAAAATTCCTGTTGCATCTGAAAGTAGAAACTCGCCCGATTACAACGGTATGTGTATTTTTTCCCTAGGCCATTCTGGTTAAGCGTTTGGAGCAGCAGAATTGTGAAAAATTTTTTGCCTTCTCAACCATTTCTTGTCTTCAAACTCCCATATCTCGCGAACGGATTGACCTAACCCAAAAATTCCTATTGCATCTGAAAGTAGAAACTCGCCCGATTACAACGGTATGTGTATTTTTTCCCTAGGCCATTCTGGTTAAGCGTTTGGAGCAGCAGAAGTGCGAAAAATTTGTTGCGTTCTCAACCATTTCTTAGCTTCAAACTCCCAAATCTCGCGAACGGATTGACGTCACCCAAAAATTCCTGTTGCATCTGAAAGTAGAAACTCGCCCGATTGCAACGGTATGTGTATTTTTTCCCTAGGCCATTCTGGTTAAGCGTTTGGAGCAGCAGAATTGCGAAAAATTTTTTGCCGTCTCAACCATTTCTTGGCTTCAAACTCCCATATCTCGCGAACGGATTGATCTAACCCAAAAATTCCTATTGCATCTGAAAGTAGAAACTCGCCCGATTACAACGGTATGTGTATTTTTTCCCTAGGCCATTCTGGTTAAGCGTTCGGAGCAGCAGAATTGCGAAAAATCTTTTGCCTTCTCAACCATTTCTTGTGTTCAAACTCCCATATCTCGCGAACGGATTGACCTAACCCAAAAATTCCTATTGCTTCTGAAAGTAGAAACTCGCCCGATTACAACGGTATATGTATTTTTTCCCTAGGCCATTCTGGTTAAGCGTTTGGAGCAGCAGAATTGCGAAAAATTTTTTGCCTTCTCAACCATTTCTTGCGTTCAAACTCCCATATCTCGCGAACGGATTGACCTAACCCAAAAATTCCTATTGCTTCTGAAAGTAGAAACTCGCCCGATTACAACGCTATGTGTATTTTTTCCCTAGGCCATTCTGGTTAAGCGTTTGGAGAAGCAGAAGTGCGAAAAATTTGTTGTCTTCTCAACCATTTCTTAGCTTCAAACTCCTATATCTCGCGAACGGATTGACCAAACCCAGACGTTCCTGCTGCGTCTGAAAGTAGAAACTCGCCCGATTACAACGGTATGTGTATTTTTTCCCTAGGCCATTCTGGTTAAGCGTTCGGAGCAGCAGAATTGCGAAAAATTTTTTGCCTTCTCAACCATTTCTTGTCTTCAAACTCCCATATCTCCCGAACGGATTGACCTAACCTAAAAATTCCTATTGCATCTGAAAGTAGAAACTCGCCCGATTACAGCGGTATGTGTATTTTTTCCCTAGGCCATTCTGGTTAAGCGTTTGAAGCAGCAGAATTGCGAAAAATTTTTTGCCTTCTCAACCATTTCTTGGATTCAAACTCCCATATCTCGCGAACGGATTGACCTAACCCAAAAATTCCTATTGCATCTGAAAGTAGAAACTCGCCCGATTACAACGGTATGTGTATTTTTTCCCTAGGCCATTCTGGTTAAGCGTTTGGAGCAGCAGAATTGTGAAAAATTGTTTGCCTTCTCTACCATTTCTTGGCTTCAAACTCCCATATCTCGCGAACGGATTGACCTAACCCAAAAATTCCTATTGCATCTGAAAGTAGAAACTCGCCCGATTACAACGGTATGTGTATTTTTTCTCTAGGCCATTCTGGTTAAGCGTTTGGGGCAGCAGAATTGCGAAAAATTTTTTGCCTTCTCAACCATTTCTTGGCTTCAACCTCCCATATCTCGCCAACGGATTGACCTAACCCAAAAATTCCTATTGCATCTGAAAGTAGAAACTCGCCCGATTACAACGGTATGTGTATTTTTTCCCTAGGCCATTCTGGTTAAGCGTTCGGAGCAGCAGAATTGCGAAAAATTTTTTGTCTTCTCAACCATTTCTTAGCTTCAAACTCCCATATCTCGCGAACGGATTGACCTAACCCAGAAATTCCTATTGCATCTGAAAGTAGAAACTCGCCCGATTACAACGGTATGTGTATTTTTTCTCTAGGCAATTCTGGTTAAGCGTTTGGAGCAACAGAATTGCGAAAAATTTTTGGCCTTCTCAACCATTTCTTGGCTTCAAACTCCCATATCTCGCGAACGGATTGACCTAACCCAAAAATTCCTGTTGCGTCTGAAAGTAGAAACTCGCCCGGTTACAACGGTATGTGTATTTTTTCCCTAGGCCATTCTGGTTAAGCGTTTGGAGCAGCAGAAGTGCGAAAAATTTGTTGTCTTCTCAACAATTTCTTAGCTTCAAACTCCCATATCTCGCGAACGGATTGACCTAACCCAAAAGGTCCTGTTGCATGTGAAAGTAGAATCTCGCCCGATTACAACGGTATGTGTATTTTTTCCCTAGGCCATTCTGGTTAAGCGTTTGGAGCAGCAGAATTGCGAAAAATTTTTTGCCTTCTCAACCATTTCTTGGCTTCAAACTCCCATATCTCGCGAACGGATTGACCTAACCCAAAAATTCCTATTGCATCTGAAAGTAGAAACTCGCCCGATTACAGCGGTATTTGTATTTTCTCCCTAGGCCGTTCTGGTTAAGCGTTTGGAGCAGCAGAATTTCGAAAAATTGTTTGCCATCTCAACCATTTCTTGGCTTCAAAGTCCCATATCTCGCGAACGGATTGACCTAACCCAAAAATTCCTATTGCATCTGAAAGTAGAAACTCGCCCGATTACAACGGTATGTGTATTTTTTCCCTAGGCCATTCTGGTTAAGCGTTTGGAGCAGCAGAAGTGCGAAAAATTAGTTGTCTTCTCAACCATTTCTTAGCTTCAAACTCCCATATCTCACGAACGGATTGACGTAACCCAAAAATTCCTGTTGCATCTGAAAGTTGAAACTCGCCCGATTACAACGGTATTTGTATTTTTTCCCTAGGCCGTTCTGGTTAAGCGTTTGGAGCAGCAGAATTGCGAAAAATTGTTTGCCATCTCAACCATTTCTTGGCTTCAAAGTCCCATATCTCGCGAACGGATTGACCTAACCCAAAAATTCCTATTGCATCTGAAAGTAGAAACTCGCCCGATTACAACGGTATCTGTATTTTTTCCCTAGGCCATTCTGGTTAAGCGTTTGGAGCAGCAGAATTGCGAAAAATTTTTTGCCTTCTCAACCATTTCTTGTCTTCAAACTCCCATATCTCGCGAACGGATTGACCTAACCCAAAAATTCCTATTGCATCTGAAAGTAGACACTCGCCCGATTACAACGGTATGTGTATTTTTTCCCTAGGCAATTCTGGTTAAGCGTTTGGAGCAGCAGAATTGCGAAAAATTTTTTGCCTTCTCAACCATTTCTTGGCTTCAAACTCCCATATCTCGCGAACGGATTGACCTAACCCAAAAATTCGTGTTGCGTCTGAAAGTAGAAACTCGCCCGGTTACAACGGTATGTGTATTTTTTCCCTAGGCCATTCTGGTTAAGCGTTTGGAGCAGCAGAAGTGCGAAAAATTTGTTGTCTTCTCAACCATTTCTTAGCTTCAAACTCCCATATCTCGCGAACGGATTGACCTAACCCAAAAATTCCTATTGCATCTGAAAGTAGAAACTCGCCCGATTACAACGGTATGTGTATTTTTTCCCTAGGCAATTCTGGTTAAGCGTTTGGAGCAGCAGAATTGCGAAAAATTTTTTGCCTTCTCAACCATTTCTTGGCTTCAAACTCCCATATCTCGCGAACGGATTGACCTAACCCAAAAATTCGTGTTGCGTCTGAAAGTAGAAACTCGCCCGGTTACAACGGTATGTGTATTTTTTCCCTAGGCCATTCTGGTTAAGCGTTTGGAGCAGCAGAATTGTGAAAAATTTTTTGCCTTCTCTACCATTTCTTGGCTTCAAACTCCCATATCTCGCGAACGGATTGACCTAACCAAAAAATTCCTATTGCATCTGAAAGTAGAAACTCGCCCGATTACAACGGTATGTGTATTTTTTCCCTAGGCCATTCTGGTTAAGCGTTTGGAGCCGCAGAATTGCGAAAAATTTTTTGCCTTCTCAACCATTTCTTGGCTTCAAACTCCCATATCTCGCGAACGGATTGACCTAACCCAAAAATTCCTGTTGCGTCTGAAAGTAGAAACTCGCCCGGTTACAACGGTATGTGTATGTTTTCCCTAGGCCATTCTGGTTAAGCGTTTGGAGCAGCAGAATTGCGAAAAATTTTTTGCCTTCTCAACCATTTCTTAGCTTCAAACTCCCATGTCTCGCGAACGGATTGACCTAACCCAAAAACTCCTATTGTATCTGAAAGTAGAAACTCGCCCGATTACAAGGGTATGTGTATTTCTTCCCTAGGCCATTCTGGTTAAGCGTTTGGAGCAGCAGAATTGCGAAAAGTTTTTTGCCTTCTCAACCATTTCTTACCTTCAAACTCCCATATCTCGCGAACGGATTGACCTAACCCAAAAATTCCTATTGCATCTGAAAGTTGAAACTCGCCCGACTACAGCGGTATGTGTATTTTTTCCCTACGGCATTCTGGTTAAGCATTTGGATCAGCAGAATTGCGAAAAATTTGTTGTCTTCTCAACCATTTCTTAGCTTCAAACTCCCATATCTCGCGAACGGATTGACCTAACCCAAAAATTCCTATTGCATCTGAAAGTAGAAACTCGCCCGATTACAACGGTATGTGTATTTTTTCCCTAGGCAATTCTGGTTAAGCGTTTGGAGCAGCAGAATTGCGAAAAATTTTTTGCCTTCTCAACCATTTCTTGGCTTCAAACTCCCATATCTCGCGAACGGATTGACCTAACCCAAAAATTCGTGTTGCGTCTGAAAGTAGAAACTCGCCCGGTTACAACGGTATGTGTATTTTTTCCCTAGGCCATTCTGGTTAAGCGTTTGGAGCAGCAGAATTGTGAAAAATTTTTTGCCTTCTCTACCATTTCTTGGCTTCAAACTCCCATATCTCGCGAACGGATTGACCTAACCAAAAAATTCCTATTGCATCTGAAAGTAGAAACTCGCCCGATTACAACGGTATGTGTATTTTTTCCCTAGGCCATTCTGGTTAAGCGTTTGGAGCCGCAGAATTGCGAAAAATTTTTTGCCTTCTCAACCATTTCTTGGCTTCAAACTCCCATATCTCGCGAACGGATTGACCTAACCCAAAAATTCCTGTTGCGTCTGAAAGTAGAAACTCGCCCGGTTACAACGGTATGTGTATGTTTTCCCTAGGCCATTCTGGTTAAGCGTTTGGAGCAGCAGAATTGCGAAAAATTTTTTGCCTTCTCAACCATTTCTTAGCTTCAAACTCCCATGTCTCGCGAACGGATTGACCTAACCCAAAAACTCCTATTGTATCTGAAAGTAGAAACTCGCCCGATTACAAGGGTATGTGTATTTCTTCCCTAGGCCATTCTGGTTAAGCGTTTGGAGCAGCAGAATTGCGAAAAGTTTTTTGCCTTCTCAACCATTTCTTACCTTCAAACTCCCATATCTCGCGAACGGATTGACCTAACCCAAAAATTCCTATTGCATCTGAAAGTTGAAACTCGCCCGACTACAGCGGTATGTGTATTTTTTCCCTAGGGCATTCTGGTTAAGCATTTGGATCAGCAGAATTGCGAAAAATTGTATGCCTTCTCAACCATTTCTTGGCTTCAAACTCCCATATCTCGCGAACGGATAGACCTAACCCAAAAATTCCTGTTGCGTGTGAAAGTAGAAACTCGCCCGATTACTACGGTATGTGTATTTTTTCCCTAGGCCATTCTGGTTAAGCGTTTGGAGCAGCAGAATTACGAAAAATTTTTTGCCTTCTCAACCATTTCTTGTCTTCAAACTCTCATATCTCGCGAATGGATTGACATAACACAAAAATTCCTATTGCATCTGAAAGTAGAAACTCGCCCGATTACAACGGTACGTGAATTTTTCCCTTAGGCCATTCTGGTTAAGCGATTGGAGCAGCAGATGTGCGAAAAATTTATTGTCTTCTCAACCATTTCTTAGCTTCAAACTCCCATATCTCGCGAACGGATTGACGTAACTCAAAAATTCCAGTTGAATCTGAGAGTAGAAACTCGCCCGTTTACAACGGTATGTGTATTTTTTCCCTAGGCCATTCTGGTTAAGCGTTTGGAGCAGCAGAATTGCGAAAAATTTTTTGCCTTCTCAACCATTTCTTGTCTTCAAACTCCCATATCTCGCGAACGGATTGACCTAACCCAAAAATTCCTATTGCATCTGAAAGTAGAAACTAGCCCGATTACAGCGGTATTTGTATTTTTTCCTTAGGCCGTTCTGGTTAAGCGTTTGGAGCAGCAGAATTGCGAAAAATTTTTTGCCTTCTCAACCATTTCTTGGCTTCAAAGTCCCATATCTCGCGAACGGATAGACATAACCCAAAAATTCCTATTGCATCTGAAAGTAGAAACTCGCCCGATTACAACCGTATGTGTATTTTTTCCCTAGGCCATTCTGGTTAAGCGTTTGGAGCAGCAGAAGTGCGAAAAATTTGTTGTCTTCTCAACCATTTCTTAGCTTCAAACTCCCATATCTCGCGGACGGATTGACGTAACCCAAAGATTCCTGTTGCATCTGAAAGTAGAAATTCGCCCGATTACAACGGTATGTGTATTTTTTCCCTACGCCATTCTGGTTAAGCGTTTGGAGCAGCAGAATTGCGAAAAATTTCTTGCCTTCTCAACCATTTCTTGGCTTCAAACTCCCATATCTCGCGAACGGATTGACCTAACCCAAAAATTCCTATGGCATCTGAAAGTAGAAACTCGCCCGATTACAACGGTATGTGTATTTTTTCCCTAGGTCATTCTGGTTAAGCGTTTGGATCAGCAGAATTGTGAAAAATTTTTTGCCTTCTCTACCATTTCTTGGCTTCAAACTCCCATATCTCGCGAACGGATTGACCTAACCCAAAGATTCCTATTGCATCTGAAAGTAGAAACTCGCCCGATTACAACGGTATGTGTATTTTTTTCCTAGGCCATTCTGGTTAAGCGTTTGGAGCAGCAGAATTGCGAAAAATTTTTTACCTTCTCAACCATTTCTTGGCTTCAAACTCCCATATCTCGCGAACGGATTGACATAACCCAAAAATTCCTATTGCACCTGAAAGTAGAAACTCGCCCGATTAGAGCGGTATGTGTATTTTTTCCCTAGGCCATTCTGGTTAAGCGTTTGGAGCAGCAGAAGTGCGAAAAATTTGTTGTCTTCTCAACCATTTCTTAGCTTCAAACTCCCATATCTCGCGAACGGATTGACGTAACCCAAAGATTCCTGTTGCGTGTGAAAGTAGAAACTCGCCCGATTACAACGGTATGTGTATTTTTTCCCTAGTCCATTCTGGTTAAGCGTTTGGAGCAACAGAATTGTGGAAATTTTTTTGCCTTCTGTACCATTTCTTGGCTTCAAACTCCCATATCTCGCGAACCGATTGACCTAACCCAAAAATTCCTATTGCATCTGAAAGTAGAAACTCGCCCGATTACAACGGTATGTGTATTTTTTCCCTACGCCATTCTGGTTAAGCGTTTGGAGCAGCAGAATTGCGAAAAATTTTTTGCCTTCTCAACCATTTCTTGGCTTCAAACTCCCATATCTCGCGAACGGATTGAACTAACCCAAAAATTCCTATTGCATCTGAAAGTAGTTACTCGCCCGATTACAACGGTATTTGTATTTTTTCCCTAGGCCATTCTGGTTAAGCGTATGGAGCAGCATAATTGTGAAAAATTTTTTGCCTTCTCTACCATTTCTTGGCTTCAAACTCCCATATCTCGCGAACGGATTGACCTAACCCAAAAATTCCTATTGCATCTGAAAGTAGAAACTCGCCCGATTACAACGGTATGTGTATTTTTTCCCTAGGTCATTCTGGTTAAGCGTTTGGATCAGCAGAATTGTGAAAAATTTTTTGCCTTCTCTACCATTTCTTGGCTTCAAACTCCCATATCTCGCGAACGGATTGACCTAACCCAAAGATTCCTATTGCATCTGAAAGTAGAAACTCGCCCGATTACAACGGTATGTGTATTTTTTTCCTAGGCCATTCTGGTTAAGCGTTTGGAGCAGCAGAATTGCGAAAAATTTTTTACCTTCTCAACCATTTCTTGGCTTCAAACTCCCATATCTCGCGAACGGATTGACATAACCCAAAAATTCCTATTGCACCTGAAAGTAGAAACTCGCCCGATTAGAGCGGTATGTGTATTTTTTCCCTAGGCCATTCTGGTTAAGCGTTTGGAGCAGCAGAAGTGCGAAAAATTTGTTGTCTTCTCAACCATTTCTTAGCTTCAAACTCCCATATCTCGCGAACGGATTGACGTGACCCAAAATATCCTATTGCATCTGAAAGTAGAAACTCGCCCGATTACAACGTTATGTCTATTTTTTCCCTAGGCCATTCTGGTTAAGCGTTTGGAGCAGCAGAATTGCGAAAAATTTGTTGTCTTCTCAACCATTTCTTAGTTTCAAACTCCCATATCTCGCGAACGGATTGATCAAACCCAGAAGTTCCTGCTGCGTCTGAAAGTAGAAACTCGCCCGATTACAACGGTATGTGTATTTTTTCCCTAGGCCATTCTGGTTAAGCGTTTGGCGCAGCAGAATAGCTAAAAATTTTTTGCCTTCTCAACCATTTCTTAGCTTCAAACTCCCATATCTCGCGAACGGATTGACCTAACCCAAAAATTCCTATTGTATCTGAAAGTAGAAACTCGCCCGATTACAACGGTATGTGTATTTTTTCCCTAGGCCGTTCTGGTTAAGCGTTTGGAGCAGCAGAATTGCGAAAAGTTTTTTGCCTTCTCAACCATTTCTTATCTTCAAACTCCCATATCTCGCGAACGGATTGACCTAACCCAAAAATTCCTATTGCATCTGAAAGTTGAAACTCGCCCGACTACAGCGGTATGTGTATTTTTTCCCTAGGGCATTCTGGTTAAGCGTTTGGATCAGCAGAATTGCGAAAAATTGTATGCCTTCTCAACCATTTCTTGGCTTCAAACTCCAATATCTCGCGAACGGATAGACCTAACCCAAAAATTCCTGTTGCGTGTGAAAGTAGAAACTCGCCCGATTACTACGGTATGTGTATTTTTTCCCTAGGCCATTCTGGTTAAGCGTTTGGAGCAGCAGAATTACGAAAAATTTTTTTGCCTTCTCAACCATTTCTTGTCTTCAAACTCTCATATCTCGCGAATGGATTGACATAACCCAAAATTTCCTATTGCATCTGAAAGTAGAAACTCGCCCGATTACAACGGTATTTGTATTTTTTCCTTAGGCCATTCTGGTTAAGCGTTTGGAGCAGCAGAAGTGCGAAAAACTTGTTGTCTTGTCAACCATTTCTTAGCTTCAGACTCCTATATCTCGCGAACGGATTGACCAAACCCAGATTTTCCTGCTGCGTCTGAAAGTAGAAACTCGCCCGATTACAACGGTATGTGTATTTTTTCCCTAGGCCATTCTGGTTAAGCGTTCGGAGCAGTAGAATTGCGAAAAATTTTTTGCCTTCTCTACCATTTCTTGTCTTCAAACTCCCATATCTCGCGAACGGATTGACCTAACCAAAAAATTCCTATTGCATCTGAAAGTAGAAACTCGCCCGATTACAACGGTATGTGTATTTTTTCCCTAGGCCATTCTGGTTAAGCGTTTGGAGCAGCAGAATTGTGAAAAATTTTTTGCCTTCTCTACCATTTCTTGGCTTCAAACTACCATATCTCGCGAACGAATTGACCTAACCCAAAAATTCCTATTGCATCTGAAAGTAGAAATTCGCCCGATTACAACGGTATGTGTATTTTTTCCCTAGGCAATTCTGGTTAAGCGTTTGGAGCAGCAGAATTGCGAAAAATTTTTTGCCTTCTCAACCATTTCTTGGCTTCAAACTCCCATACCTCGCGAACAGATTGACCTAACCCAAAAATTCGTGTTGCGTCTGAAAGTAGAAACTCGCCCGGTTACAACGGTATGTGTATTTTTTCCCTAGGCCATTCTGGTTAAGCGTTTGGAGCAGCAGAAGTGCGAAAAATTTGTTGTCTTCTCAACCATTTCTTAGCTTCAAACTCCCATATCTCGCGAACGGATTGACCTAACCCAAAAATTCCTATTGCATCTGAAAGTAGAAACTCGCCCGATTACAACGGTATGTGTATTTTTTCCCTAGGCCATTCTGGTTAAGCGTTTGGAGCAGCAGAAGTGCGAAAAATTTGTTGTCTTCTCAACCATTTCTTAGTTTCAAACTCCCATATCTCGCGAACGGATTGACCAAACCCAGAAGTTCCTGCTGCGTCTGAAAGTAGAAACTCGCCCGATTACAACGGTATGTGTAATTTTTCCCTAGGCCATTCTGGTTATACGTTTGGCGCAGCAGAAATGCGAAAAATTTTTTGCCTTCTCAACCATTTCTTAGCTTCAAACTCCCATATCTCGCGAACGGATTGACCTAACCCAAAAACTCCTATTGTATCTGAAAGTAGAAACTCGCCCGATTACAAGGGTATGTGTATTTTATCCCTAGGCCATTCTGGTTAAGCGTTTGGAGCAGCAGAATTGCGAAAAGTTTTTTGCCTTCTCAACCATTTCTTATCTTCAAACTCCCATATCTCGCGAACGGATTGACCTAACCCAAAAATTCCTATTGCATCTGAAAGTTGAAACTCGCCCGACTACAGCGGTATGTGTATTTTTTCCCTAGGGCATTCTGGTTAAGCATTTGGATCAGCAGAATTGCGAAAAATTGTATGCCTTCTCAACCATTTCTTGGCTTCAAACTCCCATATCTCGCGAACGGATAGACCTAACCCAATAATTCCTGTTGCGTGTGAAAGTAGAAACTCGCCCGATTACTACGGTATGTGTATTTTTTCCCTAGGCCATTCTGGTTAAGCGTTTGGAGCAGCAGAATTGCGAAAAGTTTTTTGCCTTCTCAACCATTTCTTATCTTCAAACTCCCATATCTCGCGAACGGATTGACCTAACCCAAAAATTCCTATTGCATCTGAAAGTTGAAACTCGCCAGACTACAGCGGTATGTGTATTTTTTCCCTAGGGCATTCTGGTTAAGCATTTGGATCAGCAGAATTGCGAAAAATTGTATGCCTTCTCAACCATTTCTTGGCTTCAAACTCCCATATCTCGCGAACGGATTGACGTAACTCAAAAATTCCAGTTGAATCTGAGAGTAGAAACTCGCCCGTTTACAACGGTATGTGTATTTTTTCCCTAGGCCATTCTGGTTAAGCGTTTGGAGCAGCAGAATTGCGAAAAATTTTTTGCCTTCTCAACCATTTCTTGTCTTCAAACTCCCATATCTCGCGAACGGATTGACCTAACCCAAAAATTCCTATTGCATCTGAAAGTAGAAACTAGCCCGATTACAGCGGTATTTGTATTTTTTCCCTAGGCCGTTCTGGTTAAGCGTTTGGAGCAGCAGAATTGCGAAAAATTTTTTGCCTTCTCAACCATTTCTTGGCTTCAAAGTCCCATATCTCGCGAACGGATAGACATAACCCAAAAATTCCTATTGCATCTGAAAGTAGAAACTCGCCCGATTACAACGGTATGTGTATTTTTTCCCTAGGCCATTCTGGTTAAGCGTTTGGAGCAGCAGAATTGCGAAAAATTTTTTACCTTCTCAACCATTTCTTGGCTTCAAACTCCCATATCTCGCGAACGGATTGACATAACCCAAAAATTCCTATTGCACCTGAAAGTAGAAACTCGCCCGATTAGAGCGGTATGTGTATTTTTTCCCTAGGCCATTCTGGTTAAGCGTTTGGAGCAGCAGAAGTGCGAAAAATTTGTTGTCTTCTCAACCATTTCTTAGCTTCAAACTCCCATATCTCGCGAACGGATTGACGTGACCCAAAATATCCTATTGCATCTGAAAGTAGAAACTCGCCCGATTACAACGTTATGTCTATTTTTTCCCTAGACCATTCTGGTTAAGCGTTTGGAGCAGCAGAATTGCGAAAAATTTGTTGTCTTCTCAACCATTTCTTAGTTTCAAACTCCCATATCTCGCGAACGGATTGATCAAACCCAGAAGTTCCTGCTGCGTCTGAAAGTAGAAACTCGCCCGATTACAACGGTATGTGTATTTTTTCCCTAGGCCATTCTGGTTAAGCGTTTGGCGCAGCAGAATAGATAAAAATTTTTTGCCTTCTCAACCATTTCTTAGCTTCAAACTCCCATATCTCGCGAACGGATTGACCTAACCCAAAAATTCCTATTGTATCTGAAAGTAGAAACTCGCCCGCTTACAACGGTATGTGTATTTTTTCCCTAGGCCGTTCTGGTTAAGCGTTTGGAGCAGCAGAATTGCGAAAAGTTTTTTGCCTTCTCAACCATTTCTTATCTTCAAACTCCCATATCTCGCGAACGGATTGACCTAACCCAAAAATTCCTATTGCATCTGAAAGTTGAAACTCGCCCGACTACAGCGGTATGTGTATTTTCACCCTAGGGCATTCTGGTTAAGCGTTTGGATCAGCAGAATTGCGAAAAATTGTATGCCTTCTCAACCATTTCTTGGCTTCAAACTCCAATATCTCGCGAACGGATAGACCTAACCCAAAAATTCCTGTTGCGTGTGAAAGTAGAAACTCGCCCGATTACTACGGTATGTGTATTTTTTCCCTAGGCCATTCTGGTTAAGCGTTTGGAGCAGCAGAATTACGAAAAATTTTTTTGCCTTCTCAACCATTTCTTGTCTTCAAACTCTCATATCTCGCGAATGGATTGACATAACCCAAAATTTCCTATTGCATCTGAAAGTAGAAACTCGCCCGATTACAACGGTATTTGTATTTTTTCCTTAGGCCATTCTGGTTAAGCGTTTGGAGCAGCAGAAGTGCGAAAATTTGTTGTCTTGTCAACCATTTTCTTAGCTTCAGACTCCTATATCTCGCGAACGGATTGACCAAACCCAGATTTTCCTGCTGCGTCTGAAAGTAGAAACTCGCCCGATTACAACGGTATGTGTATTTTTTCCCTAGGCCATTCTGGTTAAGCGTTCGGAGCAGTAGAATTGCGAAAAATTTTTTGCCTTCTCTACCATTTCTTGTCTTCAAACTCCCATATCTCGCGAACGGATTGACCTAACCAAAAAATTCCTATTGCATCTGAAAGTAGAAACTCGCCCGATTACAACGGTATGTGTATTTTTTCCCTAGGCCATTCTGGTTAAGCGTTTGGAGCAGCAGAATTGTGAAAAATTTTTTGCCTTCTCTACCATTTCTTGGCTTCAAACTACCATATCTCGCGAACGAATTGACCTAACCCAAAAATCCTATTGCATCTGAAAGTAGAAACTCGCCCGATTACAACGGTATGTGTATTTTTTCCCTAGGCAATTCTGGTTAAGCGTTTGGAGCAGCAGAATTGCGAAAAATTTTTTGCCTTCTCAACCATTTCTTGGCTTCAAACTCCCATACCTCGCGAACAGATTGACCTAACGCAAAAATTCGTGTTGCGTCTGAAAGTAGAAACTCGCCCGGTTACAACGGTATGTGTATTTTTTTCCCTAGGCCATTCTGGTTAAGCGTTTGGAGCAGCAGAAGTGCGAAAAATTTGTTGTCTTCTCAACCATTTCTTAGCTTCAAACTCCCATATCTCGCGAACGGATTGACCTAACCCAAAAATTCCTATTGCATCTGAAAGTAGAAACTCGCCCGATTACAACGGTATGTGTATTTTTTCCCTAGGCCATTCTGGTTAAGCGTTTGGAACAGCAGAATTGCGAAAAATTTTTTGCCTTCTCAACCATTTCTTGTCTTCAAACTCCCATATCACGCGAACGGATTGACCTAACCCAAAAATTCCTATAGCATCTGAAAGTAGAAACTCGCCCGGTTACAACGGTATGTGTATTTTTTCCCTAGGCCATTCTGGTTAAGCGTTTGGAGCAGCAGAATTGTGAAAAATTTTTTGCCTTCTCAACCATTTCTTGTCTTCAAACTCCCATATCTCGCGAACGGATTGACCTAACCCAAAAATTCCTATTGCATCTGAAAGTAGAAACTCGCCCGGTTACAACGGTATGTGCATTTTTTCCCTAGGCCATTCTGGTTAAGCGTTTGGAGCAGCAGAATTGCGAAAAATTTTTTGCCTTCTCAACCATTTCTTGGCTTCAAACTCCCATATTTCGCGAACGGATTGACCTAACCCAAAAATTCCTATTGCATCTGAAAGTAGAAACTCGCCCGATTACAACGGTATGTGTATTTTTTCCCTAGGCAATTCTGGTTAAGCGTTTGGAGCAGCAGAATTGCGAAAAATTTTTTGCCTTCTCAACCATTTCTTGGCTTCAAACTCCCATACCTCGCGAACAGATTGACCTAACCCAAAAATTCGTGTTGCGTCTGAAAGTAGAAACTCGCCCGGTTACAACGGTATGTGTTTTTTTTCCCTAGGCCATTCTGGTTAAGCGTTTGGAGCAGCAGAAGTGCGAAAAATTTGTTGTCTTCTCAACCATTTCTTAGCTTCAAACTCCCATATCTCGCGAACGGATTGACCTAACCCAAAAATTCCTATTGCATCTGAAAGTAGAAACTCGCCCGATTACAACGGTATGTGTATTTTTTCCCTAGGCCATTCTGGTTAAGCGTTTGGAGCAGCAGAAGTGCGAAAAATTTGTTGTCTTCTCAACCATTTCTTAGTTTCAAACTCCCATATCTCGCGAACGGATTGACCAAACCCAGAAGTTCCTGCTGCGTCTGAAAGTAGAAACTCGCCCGATTACAACGGTATGTGTAATTTTTCCCTAGGCCATTCTGGTTATACGTTTGGCGCAGCAGAAATGCGAAAAATTTTTTGCCTTCTCCACCATTTCTTAGCTTCAAACTCCCATATCTCGCGAACGGATTGACCTAACCCAAAAACTCCTATTGTATCTGAAAGTAGAAACTCGCCCGATTACAAGGGTATGTGTATTTTATCCCTAGGCCATTCTGGTTAAGCGTTTGGAGCAGCAGAATTGCGAAAAGTTTTTTGCCTTCTCAACCATTTCTTAGCTTCAAACTCCCATATCTCGCGAACGGATTGACGTGACCCAAAATATCCTATTGCATCTGAAAGTAGAAACTCGCCCGATTACAACGTTATGTCTATTTTTTCCCTAGACCATTCTGGTTAAGCGTTTGGAGCAGCAGAATTGCGAAAAATTTGTTGTCTTCTCAACCATTTCTTAGTTTCAAACTCCCATATCTCGCGAACGGATTGATCAAACCCAGAAGTTCCTGCTGCGTCTGAAAGTAGAAACTCGCCCGATTACAACGGTATGTGTATTTTTTCCCTAGGCCATTCTGGTTAAGCGTTTGGCGCAGCAGAATAGATAAAAATTTTTTGCCTTCTCAACCATTTCTTAGCTTCAAACTCCCATATCTCGCGAACGGATTGACCTAACCCAAAAATTCCTATTGTATCTGAAAGTAGAAACTCGCCCGCTTACAACGGTATGTGTATTTTTTCCCTAGGCCGTTCTGGTTAAGCGTTTGGAGCAGCAGAATTGCGAAAAGTTTTTTGCCTTCTCAACCATTTCTTATCTTCAAACTCCCATATCTCGCGAACGGATTGACCTAACCCAAAAATTCCTATTGCATCTGAAAGTTGAAACTCGCCCGACTACAGCGGTATGTGTATTTTCACCCTAGGGCATTCTGGTTAAGCGTTTGGATCAGCAGAATTGCGAAAAATTGTATGCCTTCTCAACCATTTCTTGGCTTCAAACTCCAATATCTCGCGAACGGATAGACCTAACCCAAAAATTCCTGTTGCGTGTGAAAGTAGAAACTCGCCCGATTACTACGGTATGTGTATTTTTTCCCTAGGCCATTCTGGTTAAGCGTTTGGAGCAGCAGAATTACGAAAAATTTTTTTGCCTTCTCAACCATTTCTTGTCTTCAAACTCTCATATCTCGCGAATGGATTGACATAACCCAAAATTTCCTATTGCATCTGAAAGTAGAAACTCGCCCGATTACAACGGTATTTGTATTTTTTCCTTAGGCCATTCTGGTTAAGCGTTTGGAGCAGCAGAAGTGCGAAAAATTTGTTGTCTTGTCAACCATTTCTTAGCTTCAGACTCCTATATCTCGCGAACGGATTGACCAAACCCAGATTTTCCTGCTGCGTCTGAAAGTAGAAACTCGCCCGATTACAACGGTATGTGTATTTTTTCCCTAGGCCATTCTGGTTAAGCGTTCGGAGCAGTAGAATTGCGAAAAATTTTTTGCCTTCTCTACCATTTCTTGTCTTCAAACTCCCATATCTCGCGAACGGATTGACCTAACCAAAAAATTCCTATTGCATCTGAAAGTAGAAACTCGCCCGATTACAACGGTATGTGTATTTTTTCCCTAGGCCATTCTGGTTAAGCGTTTGGAGCAGCAGAATTGTGAAAAATTTTTTGCCTTCTCTACCATTTCTTGGCTTCAAACTACCATATCTCGCGAACGAATTGACCTAACCCAAAAATTCCTATTGCATCTGAAAGTAGAAACTCGCCCGATTACAACGGTATGTGTATTTTTTCCCTAGGCAATTCTGGTTAAGCGTTTGGAGCAGCAGAATTGCGAAAAATTTTTTGCCTTCTCAACCATTTCTTGGCTTCAAACTCCCATACCTCGCGAACAGATTGACCTAACGCAAAAATTCGTGTTGCGTCTGAAAGTAGAAACTCGCCCGGTTACAACGGTATGTGTATTTTTTCCCTAGGCCATTCTGGTTAAGCGTTTGGAGCAGCAGAAGTGCGAAAAATTTGTTGTCTTCTCAACCATTTCTTAGCTTCAAACTCCCATATCTCGCGAACGGATTGACCTAACCCAAAAATTCCTATTGCATCTGAAAGTAGAAACTCGCCCGATTACAACGGTATGTGTATTTTTTCCCTAGGCCATTCTGGTTAAGCGTTTGGAACAGCAGAATTGCGAAAAATTTTTTGCCTTCTCAACCATTTCTTGTCTTCAAACTCCCATATCACGCGAACGGATTGACCTAACCCAAAAATTCCTATAGCATCTGAAAGTAGAAACTCGCCCGGTTACAACGGTATGTGTATTTTTTCCCTAGGCCATTCTGGTTAAGCGTTTGGAGCAGCAGAATTGTGAAAAATTTTTTGCCTTCTCAACCATTTCTTGTCTTCAAACTCCCATATCTCGCGAACGGATTGACC
Source organism: Ptiloglossa arizonensis (assembly GCF_051014685.1). Taxonomy (NCBI): domain Eukaryota; kingdom Metazoa; phylum Arthropoda; class Insecta; order Hymenoptera; family Colletidae; genus Ptiloglossa; species Ptiloglossa arizonensis. The sequence continues at coordinate 56,972 of NW_027479683.1, forward strand.
TAACCCAAAAATTCCTATTGCATCTGAAAGTAGAAACTCGCCCGGTTACAACGGTATGTGCATTTTTTCCCTAGGCCATTCTGGTTAAGCGTTTGGAGCAGCAGAATTGCGAAAAATTTTTTGCCTTCTCAACCATTTCTTGGCTTCAAACTCCCATATTTCGCGAACGGATTGACCTAACCCAAAAATTCCTATTGCATCTGAAAGTAGAAACTCGCCCGATTACAACGGTATGTGTATTTTTTCCCTAGGCAATTCTGGTTAAGCGTTTGGAGCAGCAGAATTGCGAAAAATTTTTTGCCTTCTCAACCATTTCTTGGCTTCAAACTCCCATACCTCGCGAACAGATTGACCTAACCCAAAAATTCGTGTTGCGTCTGAAAGTAGAAACTCGCCCGGTTACAACGGTATGTGTTTTTTTTCCCTAGGCCATTCTGGTTAAGCGTTTGGAGCAGCAGAAGTGCGAAAAATTTGTTGTCTTCTCAACCATTTCTTAGCTTCAAACTCCCATATCTCGCGAACGGATTGACCTAACCCAAAAATTCCTATTGCATCTGAAAGTAGAAACTCGCCCGATTACAACGGTATGTGTATTTTTTCCCTAGGCCATTCTGGTTAAGCGTTTGGAGCAGCAGAAGTGCGAAAAATTTGTTGTCTTCTCAACCATTTCTTAGTTTCAAACTCCCATATCTCGCGAACGGATTGACCAAACCCAGAAGTTCCTGCTGCGTCTGAAAGTAGAAACTCGCCCGATTACAACGGTATGTGTAATTTTTCCCTAGGCCATTCTGGTTATACGTTTGGCGCAGCAGAAATGCGAAAAATTTTTTGCCTTCTCCACCATTTCTTAGCTTCAAACTCCCATATCTCGCGAACGGATTGACCTAACCCAAAAACTCCTATTGTATCTGAAAGTAGAAACTCGCCCGATTACAAGGGTATGTGTATTTTATCCCTAGGCCATTCTGGTTAAGCGTTTGGAGCAGCAGAATTGCGAAAAGTTTTTTGCCTTCTCAACCATTTCTTATCTTCAAACTCCCATATCTCGCGAACGGATTGACCTAACCCAAAAATTCCTATTGCATCTGAAAGTTGAAACTCGCCCGACTACAGCGGTATGTGTATTTTTTCCCTAGGGCATTCTGGTTAAGCATTTGGATCAGCAGAATTGCGAAAAATTGTATGCCTTCTCAACCATTTCTTGGCTTCAAACTCCCATATCTCGCGAACGGATAGACCTAACCCAAAAATTCCTGTTGCGTGTGAAAGTAGAAACTCGCCCGATTACTACGGTATGTGTATTTTTTCCCTAGGCCATTCTGGTTAAGCGTTTGGAGCAGCAGAATTGCGAAAAGTTTTTTGCCTTCTCAACCATTTCTTATCTTCAAACTCCCATATCTCGCGAACGGATTGACCTAACCCAAAAATTCCTATTGCATCTGAAAGTTGAAACTCGCCAGACTACAGCGGTATGTGTATTTTTTCCCTAGGGCATTCTGGTTAAGCATTTGGATCAGCAGAATTGCGAAAAATTGTATGCCTTCTCAACCATTTCTTGGCTTCAAACTCCCATATCTCGCGAACGGATAGACCTAACCCAAAAATTCCTGTTGCGTGTGAAAGTAGAAACTCGCCCGATTACTACGGTATGTGTATTTTTTCCCTAGGCCATTCTGGTTAAGCGTTTGGAGCAGCAGAATTACGAAAAATTTTTTGCCTTGTCAACCATTTCTTGTCTTCAAACTCTCATATCTCGCGAATGGATTGACATAACACAAAAATTCCTATTGCATCTGAAAGTAGAAACTCGCCCGATTACAACGGTACGTGAATTTTTCCCTTAGGCCATTCTGGTTATGCGATTGGAGCAGCAGATGTGCGAAAAATTTATTGTCTTCTCAACCATTTCTTAGCTTCAAACTCCCATATCTCGCGAACGGATTGACGTAACTCAAAAATTCCAGTTGAATCTGAGAGTAGAAACTCGCCCGTTTACAACGGTATGTGTATTTTTTCCCTAGGCCATTCTGGTTAAGCGTTTGGAGCAGCAGAATTGCGAAAAATTTTTTGCCTTCTCAACCATTTCTTGTCTTCAAACTCCCATATCTCGCGAACGGATTGACCTAACCCAAAAATTCCTATTGCATCTGAAAGTAGAAACTAGCCCGATTTCAGCGGTATTTGTATTTTTTCCCTAGGCCGTTCTGGTTAAGCGTTTGGAGCAGCAGAATTGCGAAAAATTTTTTGCCTTCTCAACCATTTCTTGGCTTCAAAGTCCCATATCTCGCGAACGGATAGACATAACCCAAAAATTCCTATTGCATCTGAAAGTAGAAACTCGCCCGATTACAACGGTATGTGTATTTTTTCCCTAGGCCATTCTGGTTAAGCGTTTGGAGCAGCAGAATTGCGAAAAATTTTTTACCTTCTCAACCATTTCTTGGCTTCAAACTCCCATATCTCGCGAACGGATTGACATAACCCAAAAATTCCTATTGCACCTGAAAGTAGAAACTCGCCCGATTAGAGCGGTATGTGTATTTTTTCCCTAGGCCATTCTGGTTAAGCGTTTGGAGCAGCAGAAGTGCGAAAAATTTGTTGTCTTCTCAACCATTTCTTAGCTTCAAACTCCCATATCTCGCGAACGGATTGACGTGACCCAAAATATCCTATTGCATCTGAAAGTAGAAACTCGCCCGATTACAACGTTATGTCTATTTTTTCCCTAGGCCATTCTGGTTAAGCGTTTGGAGCAGCAGAATTGCGAAAAATTTGTTGTCTTCTCAACCATTTCTTAGTTTCAAACTCCCATATCTCGCGAACGGATTGATCAAACCCAGAAGTTCCTGCTGCGTCTGAAAGTAGAAACTCGCCCGATTACAACGGTATGTGTATTTTTTCCCTAGGCCATTCTGGTTAAGCGTTTGGCGCAGCAGAATAGATAAAAATTTTTTGCCTTCTCAACCATTTCTTAGCTTCAAACGCCCATATCTCGCGAACGGATTGACCTAACCCAAAAATTCCTATTGTATCTGAAAGTAGAAACTCGCCCGCTTACAACGGTATGTGTATTTTTTCCCTAGGCCGTTCTGGTTAAGCGTTTGGAGCAGCAGAATTGCGAAAAGTTTTTTGCCTTCTCAACCATTTCTTATCTTCAAACTCCCATATCTCGCGAACGGATTGACCTAACCCAAAAATTCCTATTGCATCTGAAAGTTGAAACTCGCCCGACTACAGCGGTATGTGTATTTTTACCCTAGGGCATTCTGGTTAAGCGTTTGGATCAGCAGAATTGCGAAAAATTGTATGCCATCTCAACCATTTCTTGGCTTCAAACTCCAATATCTCGCGAACGGATAGACCTAACCCAAAAATTCCTGTTGCGTGTGAAAGTAGAAACTCGCCCGATTACTACGGTATGTGTATTTTTTCCCTAGGCCATTCTGGTTAAGCGTTTGGAGCAGCAGAATTACGAAAAATTTTTTTGCCTTCTTAACCATTTCTTGTCTTCAAACTCTCATATCTCGCGAATGGATTGACATAACCCAAAATTTCCTATTGCATCTGAAAGTAGAAACTCGCCCGATTACAACGGTATTTGTATTTTTTCCTTAGGCCATTCTGGTTAAGCGTTTGGAGCAGCAGAAGTGCGAAAAATTTGTTGTCTTGTCAACCATTTCTTAGCTTCAGACTCCTATATCTCGCGAACGGATTGACCAAACCCAGATTTTCCTGCTGCGTCTGAAAGTAGAAACTCGCCCGATTACAACGGTATGTGTATTTTTTCCCTAGGCCATTCTGGTTAAGCGTTCGGAGCAGTAGAATTGCGAACAATTTTTTGCCTTCTCTACCATTTCTTGTCTTCAAACTCCCATATCTCGCGAACGGATTGACCTAACCAAAAAATTCCTATTGCATCTGAAAGTAGAAACTCGCCCGATTACAACGGTATGTGTATTTTTTCCCTAGGCCATTCTGGTTAAGCGTTTGGAGCAGCAGAATTGTGAAAAATTTTTTGCCTTCTCTACCATTTCTTGGCTTCAAACTACCATATCTCGCGAACGAATTGACCTAACCCAAAAATTCCTATTGCATCTGAAAGTAGAAATTCGCCCGATTACAACGGTATGTGTATGTTTTCCCTAGGCCATTCTGGTTAAGCGTTTGGAGCAGCAGAAGTGCGAAAAATTTGTTGTCTTCTCAACCATTTCTTAGCTTCAAACTCCCGTATCTCGCGAACGGATTGACGTAACCCAAAAATTCCTATTGCATCTGAAAGTAGAAACTCGCCCGATTACAACGGTATGTGTATTTTTTCCCTAGGCCATTCTGGTTAAGCGTTTGGAGCAGCAGAATTGCGAAAAATTTTTTGCCTTCTCAACCATTTCTTGGCTTCAAACTCCCATATTTCGCGAACGGATTGACCTAACCCAAAAATTCCTATTGCATCTGAAAGTAGAAACTCGCCCGATTACAACGGTATGTGTATTTTTTCCCTAGGCAATTCTGGTTAAGCGTTTGGAGCAGCAGAATTGCGAAAAATTTTTTGCCTTCTCAACCATTTCTTGGCTTCAAACTCCCATACCTCGCGAACAGATTGACCTAACCCAAAAATTCGTGTTGCGTCTGAAAGTAGAAACTCGCCCGGTTACAACGGTATGTGTATTTTTTCCCTAGGCCATTCTGGTTAAGCGTTTGGAGCAGCAGAAGTGCGAAAAATTTGTTGTCTTCTCAACCATTTCTTAGCTTCAAACTCCCATATCTCGCGAACGGATTGACCTAACCCAAAAATTCCTATTGCATCTGAAAGTAGAAACTCGCCCGATTACAACGGTATGTGTATTTTTTCCCTAGGCCATTCTGGTTAAGCGTTTGGAACAGCAGAATTGCGAAAAATTTTTTGCATTCTCAACCATTTCTTGTCTTCAAACTCCCATATCACGCGAACGGATTGACCTAACCCAAAAATTCCTATAGCATCTGAAAGTAGAAACTCGCCCGGTTACAACGGTATGTGTATTTTTTCCCTAGGCCATTCTGGTTAAGCGTTTGGAGCAGCAGAATTGTGAAAAATTTTTTGCCTTCTCAACCATTTCTTGTCTTCAAACTCCCATATCTCGCGAACGGATTGACCTAACCCAAAAATTCCTATTGCATCTGAAAGTAGAAACTCGCCCGGTTACAACGGTATGTGCATTTTTTCCCTAGGCCATTCTGGTTAAGCGTTTGGAGCAGCAGAATTGCGAAAAATTTTTTGCCTTCTCAACCATTTCTTGGCTTCAAACTCCCATATTTCGCGAACGGATTGACCTAACCCAAAAATTCCTATTGCATCTGAAAGTAGAAACTCGCCCGATTACAACGGTATGTGTATTTTTTCCCTAGGCAATTCTGGTTAAGCGTTTGGAGCAGCAGAATTGCGAAAAATTTTTTGCCTTCTCAACCATTTCTTGGCTTCAAACTCCCATACCTCGCGAACAGATTGACCTAACCCAAAAATTCGTGTTGCGTCTGAAAGTAGAAACTCGCCCGGTTACAACGGTATGTGTATTTTTTCCCTAGGCCATTCTGGTTAAGCGTTTGGAGCAGCAGAAGTGCGAAAAATTTGTTGTCTTCTCAACCATTTCTTAGCTTCAAACTCCCATATCTCGCGAACGGATTGACCTAACCCAAAAATTCCTATTGCATCTGAAAGTAGAAACTCGCCCGATTACAACGGTATGTGTATTTTTTCCCTAGGCCATTCTGGTTAAGCGTTTGGAGCAGCAGAAGTGCGAAAAATTTGTTGTCTTCTCAACCATTTCTTAGTTTCAAACTCCCATATCTCGCGAACGGATTGACCAAACCCAGAAGTTCCTGCTGCGTCTGAAAGTAGAAACTCGCCCGATTACAACGGTATGTGTAATTTTTCCCTAGGCCATTCTGGTTATACGTTTGGCGCAGCAGAAATGCGAAAAATTTTTTGCCTTCTCAACCATTTCTTAGCTTCAAACTCCCATATCTCGCGAACGGATTGACCTAACCCAAAAACTCCTATTGTATCTGAAAGTAGAAACTCGCCCGATTACAAGGGTATGTGTATTTTTTCCCTAGGCCATTCTGGTTAAGCGTTTGGAGCAGCAGAATTGCGAAAAGTTTTTTGCCTTCTCAACCATTTCTTATCTTCAAACTCCCATATCTCGCGAACGGATTGACCTAACCCAAAAATTCCTATTGCATCTGAAAGTTGAAACTCGCCCGACTACAGCGGTATGTGTATTTTTTCCCTAGGGCATTCTGGTTAAGCATTTGGATCAGCAGAATTGCGAAAAATTGTATGCCTTCTCAACCATTTCTTGGCTTCAAACTCCCATATCTCGCGAACGGATAGACCTAACCCAAAAATTCCTGTTGCGTGTGAAAGTAGAAACTCGCCCGATTACTACGGTATGTGTATTTTTTCCCTAGGCCATTCTGGTTAAGCGTTTGGAGCAGCAGAATTGCGAAAAGTTTTTTGCCTTCTCAACCATTTCTTATCTTCAAACTCCCATATCTCGCGAACGGATTGACCTAACCCAAAAATTCCTATTGCATCTGAAAGTTGAAACTCGCCCGACTACAGCGGTATGTGTATTTTTTCCCTAGGGCATTCTGGTTAAGCATTTGGATCAGCAGAATTGCGAAAAATTGTATGCCTTCTCAACCATTTCTTGGCTTCAAACTCCCATATCTCGCGAACGGATAGACCTAACCCAAAAATTCCTGTTGCGTGTGAAAGTAGAAACTCGCCCGATTACTACGGTATGTGTATTTTTTCCCTAGGCCATTCTGGTTAAGCGTTTGGAGCAGCAGAATTACGAAAAATTTTTTGCCTTGTCAACCATTTCTTGTCTTCAAACTCAAATATCTCGCGAATCGATTGACATAACACAAAAATTCCTATTGCATCTGAAAGAAGAAACTCGCCCGATTACAACGGTACGTGAATTTTTCCCTTAGGCCATTCTGGTTATGCGATTGGAGCAGCAGATGTGCGAAAAATTTATTGTCTTCTCAACCATTTCTTAGCTTCAAACTCCCATATCTCGCGAACGGATTGACGTAACTCAAAAATTCCAGTTGAATCTGAGAGTAGAAACTCGCCCGTTTACAACGGTATGTGTATTTTTTCCCTAGGCCATTCTGGTTAAGCGTTTGGAGCAGCAGAATTGCGAAAAATTTTTTGCCTTCTCAACCATTTCTTGTCTTCAAACTCCCATATCTCGCGAACGGATTGACCTAACCCAAAAATTCCTATTGCATCTGAAAGTAGAAACTAGCCCGATTACAGCGGTATTTGTATTTTTTCCCTAGGCCGTTCTGGTTAAGCGTTTGGAGCAGCAGAATTGCGAAAAATTTTTTGCCTTCTCAACCATTTCTTGGCTTCAAACTCCCATATCTCGCGAACGGATTGACCTAACCCAAAAATTCCTATGGCATCTGAAAGTAGAAACTCACCCGATTACAACGGTATGTGTATTTTTTCCCTAGGCCATTCTGGTTAAGCGTTTGGAGCAGCAGAAGTGCGAAAAATTTGTTGTCTTCTCAACCATTTCTTAGCTTCAAACTCCCATATCTCGCGAACGGATTGACGTAACCCAAAGATTCCTGTTGCGTGTGAAAGTAGAAACTCGCCCGATTACAACGGTATGTGTATTTTTTCCCTAGTCCATTCTGGTTAAGCGTTTGGAGCAGCAGAATTGTGGAAATTTTTTTGCCTTCTGTACCATTTCTTGGCTTCAAACTCCCATATCTCGCGAACCGATTGACCTAACCCAAAAATTCCTATTGCATCTGAAAGTAGAAACTCGCCCGATTACAACGGTATGTGTATTTTTTCCCTAGGCCGTTCTGGTTAAGCGTTTGGAGCAGCAGAATTGCGAAAAGTTTTTTGCCTTCTCAACCATTTCTTATCTTCAAACTCCCATATCTCGCGAACGGATTGACCTAACCCAAAAATTCCTATTGCATCTGAAAGTAGAAACTCGCCCGATTACAACGGTATGTGTATTTTTTCCCTAGGCCATTCTGGTTAAGCGTTTGGCGCAGCAGAATAGCTAAAAATTTTTTGCCTTCTCAACCATTTCTTAGCTTCAAACTCCCATATCTCGCGAACGGATTGACCTAACCCAAAAATTCCTATTGTATCTGAAAGTAGAAACTCGCCCGATTACAACGGTATGTGTATTTTTTCCCTAGGCCGTTCTGGTTAAGCGTTTGGAGCAGCAGAATTGCGAATATTTTTTTGCCTTCTCAACCATTTCTTATCTTCAAACTCCCATATCTCGCGAACGGATTGACCTAACCCAAAAATTCCTATTGCATCTGAAAGTTGAAACTCGCCCGACTACAGCGGTATGTGTATTTTTTCCCTAGGGCATTCTGGTTAAGCGTTTGGATCAGCAGAATTGCGAAAAATTGTATGCCTTCTCAACCATTTCTTGGCTTCAAACTCCAATATCTCGCGAACGGATAGACCTAACCCAAAAATTCCTGTTGCGTGTGAAAGTAGAAACTCGCCCGATTACTACGGTATGTGTATTTTTTCCCTAGGCCATTCTGGTTAAGCGTTTGGAGCAGCAGAATTACGAAAAATTTTTTTGCCTTCTCAACCATTTCTTGTCTTCAAACTCTCATATCTCGCGAATGGATTGACATAACCCAAAATTTCCTATTGCATCTGAAAGTAGAAACTCGCCCGATTACAACGGTATTTGTATTTTTTCCTTAGGCCATTCTGGTTAAGCGTTTGGAGCAGCAGAAGTGCGAAAAATTTGTTGTCTTGTCAACCATTTCTTAGCTTCAGACTCCTATATCTCGCGAACGGATTGACCAAACCCAGATTTTCCTGCTGCGTCTGAAAGTAGAAACTCGCCCGATTACAACGGTATGTGTATTTTTTCCCTAGGCCATTCTGGTTAAGCGTTCGGAGCAGTAGAATTGCGAAAAATTTTTTGCCTTCTCAACCATTTCTTGTCTTCAAACTCCCATATCTCGCGAACGGATTGACCTAACCAAAAAATTCCTATTGCATCTGAAAGTAGAAACTCGCCCGATTACAACGGTATGTGTATTTTTTCCCTAGGCCATTCTGGTTAAGCGTTTGGAGCAGCAGAATTGTAAAAAATTTTTTGCCTTCTCTACCATTTCTTGGCTTCAAACTACCATATCTCGCGAACGAATTGACCTAACCCAAAAATTCCTATTGCATCTGAAAGTAGAAACTCGCCCGATTACAACGGTATGTGTATGTTTTCCCTAGGCCATTCTGGTTAAGCGTTTGGAGCAGCAGAAGTGCGAAAAATTTGTTGTCTTCTCAACCATTTCTTAGCTTCAAACTCCCGTATCTCGCGAACGGATTGACGTAACCCAAAAATTCCTGTTGCATCTGAAAGTAGAAACTCGCCCGATTACAACGGTATGTGTATTTTTTCCCTAGGCCATTCTGGTTAAGCGTTTGGAACAGCAGAATTGCGAAAAATTTTTTGCCTTCTCAACCATTTCTTGTCTTCAAACTCCCATATCACGCGAACGGATTGACCTAACCCAAAAATTCCTGTTGCGTCTGAAAGTAGAAACTCGCCCGATTACAACGCTATGTGTATTTTTTCCCTAGGCCATTCTGGTTAAGCGTTTGGAGCAGCAGAATTGCGAAAAATTTTTTGCCTTCTCTACCATTTCTTGGCTTCAAACTCCCATATCTCGCGAACGGATTGACCTAACCCAAAAATTCCTATAGCATCTGAAAGTAGAAACTCGCCCGGTTACAACGGTATGTGTATTTTTTCCCTAGGCCATTCTGGTTAAGCGTTTGGAGCAGCAGAATTGTGAAAAATTTTTTGCCTTCTCAACCATTTCTTGTCTTCAAACTCCCATATCTCGCGAACGGATTGACCTAACCCAAAAATTCCTATTGCATCTGAAAGTAGAAACTCGCCCGATTACAACGGTATGTGTATTTTTTCCCTAGGCCATTCTGGTTAAGCGTTTGGAGCAGCAGAAGTGCGAAAAATTTGTTGCGTTCTCAACCATTTCTTAGCTTCAAACTCCCAAATCTCGCGAACGGATTGACGTCACCCAAAAATTCCTGTTGCATCTGAAAGTAGAAACTCGCCCGATTACAACGGTATGTGTATTTTTTCCCTAGGCCATTCTGGTTAAGCGTTTGGTGCAGCAGAATTGCGAAAAATTTTTTGCCGTCTCAAACATTTCTTGTGTTCAAACTCCCATATCTCGCGAACGGATTGACCTAACCCAAAAATTCCTATAGCATCTGAAAGTAGAAACTCGCCCGGTTACAACGGTATGTGTATTTTTTCCCTAGGCCATTCTGGTTAAGCGTTTGGAGCAGCAGAATTGTGAAAAATTTTTTGCCTTCTCAACCATTTCTTGTCTTCAAACTCCCATATCTCGCGAACGGATTGGCCTAACCCAAAAATTCCTATTGCATCTGAAAGTAGAAACTCGCCCGATTACAACGGTATGTGTATTTTTTCCCTAGGCCATTCTGGTTAAGCGTTCGGAGCAGCAGAATTGCGAAAAATTTTTTGCCTTCTCAACCATTTCTTGTGTTCAAACTCCCATATGTCGCGAACGGATTGACCTAACCCAAAAATTCCTATTGCTTCTGAAAGTAGAAACTCGCCCGATTACAACGGTATGTGTATTTTTTCCCTAGGCCATTCTGGTTAAGCGTTTGGAGCAGCAGAATTGCGAAAAATTTTTTGCCTTCTCAACCATTTCTTGTGTTCAAACTCCCATATCTCGCGAACGGATTGACCTAACCCAAAAATTCCTATTGCTTCTGAAAGTAGAAGCTCGCCCGATTACAACGCTATGTGTATTTTTTCCCTAGGCCATTCTGGTTAAGCGTTTGGAGAAGCAGAAGTGCGAAAAATTTGTTGTCTTCTCAACCATTTCTTAGCTTCAAACTCCCAAATCTCGCGAACGGATTGACGTCACCCAAAAATTCCTATTGCATCTGAAAGTAGAAACTCGCACGATTACAACGGTATGTGTATGTTTTCCCTAGGCCATTCTGGTTAAGCGTTTGGAGCAGCAGAAGTGCGAAAAATTTGTTGTCTTCTCAACCATTTCTTAGCTTCAAACTCCCGTATCTCGCGAACGGATTGACGTAACCCAAAAATTCCTGTTGCATCTGAAAGTAGAAACTCGCCCGATTACAACGGTATGTGTATTTTTTCCCTAGGCCATTCTGGTTAAGCGTTTGGAACAGCAGAATTGCGAAAAATTTTTTGCCTTCTCAACCATTTCTTGTCTTCAAACTCCCATATCACGCGAACGGATTGACCTAACCCAAAAATTCCTGTTGCGTCTGAAAGTAGAAACTCGCCCGATTAGAACGCTATGTGTATTTTTTCCCTAGGCCATTCTGGTTAAGCGTTTGGAGCAGCAGAATTGCGAAAAATTTTTTGCCTTCTCTACCATTTCTTGGCTTCAAACTCCCATATCTCGCGAACGGATTGACCTAACCCAAAAATTCCTATAGCATCTGAAAGTAGAAACTCGCCCGGTTACAACGGTATGTGTATTTTTTCCCTAGGCCATTCTGGTTAAGCGTTTGGAGCAGCAGAATTGTGAAAAATTTTTTGCCTTCTCAAACATTTCTTGTCTTCAAACTCCCATATCTCGCGAACGGATTGACCTAACCCAAAAATTCCTATTGCATCTGAAAGTAGAAACTCGCCCGATTACAACGGTATGTGTATTTTTTCCCTAGGCCATTCTGGTTAAGTGTTTGGAGCAGCAGAAGTGCGAAAAATTTGTTGCGTTCTCAACCATTTCTTAGCTTCAAACTCCCAAATCTCGCGAACGGATTGACGTCACCCAAAAATTCCTGTTGCATCTGAAAGTAGAAACTCGCCCGATTACAACGGTATGTGTATTTTTTCCCTAGGCCATTCTGGTTAAGCGTTTGGAGCAGCAGAATTGCGAAAAATTTTTTGCCGTCTCAAACATTTCTTGTGTTCAAACTCCCATATCTCGCGAACGGATTGACCTAACCCAAAAATTCCTATAGCATCTGAAAGTAGAAACTCGCCCGGTTACAACGGTATGTGTATTTTTTCCCTAGGCCATTCTGGTTAAGCGTTTGGAGCAGCAGAAGTGCGAAAAATTTGTTGCGTTCTCAACCATTTCTTAGCTTCAAACTCCCAAATCTCGCGAACGGATTGACGTCACCCAAAAATTCCTGTTGCATCTGAAAGTAGAAACTCGCCCGATTACAACGGTATGTGTATTTTTTCCCTAGGCCATTCTGGTTAAGCGTTTGGAGCAGCAGAATTGCGAAAAATTTTTTGCCGTCTCAACCATTTCTTGGCTTCAAACTCCCATATCTCGCGAACGGATTGACCTAACCCAAAAATTCCTATTGCATCTGAAAGTAGAAACTCGCCCGATTACAACGGTATGTGTATTTTTTCCCTAGGCCATTCTGGTTAAGCGTTCGGAGCAGCAGAATTGCGAAAAATTTTTTGCCTTCTCAACCATTTCTTGTGTTCAAACTCCCATATCTCGCGAACGGATTGACCTAACCCAAAAATTCCTATTGCTTCTGAAAGTAGAAACTCGCCCGATTACAACGGTATGTGTATTTTTTCCCTAGGCCATTCTGGTTAAGCGTTTGGAGCAGCAGAATTGCGAAAAATTTTTTGCCTTCTCAACCATTTCTTGTGTTCAAACTCCCATATCTCGCGAACGGATTGACCTAACCCAAAAATTCCTATTGCTTCTGAAAGTAGAAACTCGCCCGATTACAACGCTATGTGTATTTTTTCCCTAGGCCATTCTGGTTAAGCGTTTGGAGAAGCAGAAGTGCGAAAAATTTGTTGTCTTCTCAACCATTTCTTAGCTTCAAACTCCCAAATCTCGCGAACGGATTGACGTCACCCAAAAATTCCTATTGCTTCTGAAAGTAGAAACTCGCCCGATTACAACGCTATGTGTATTTTTTCCCTAGGCCATTCTGGTTAAGCGTTTGGAGAAGCAGAAGTGCGAAAAATTTGTTGTCTTCTCAACCATTTCTTAGCTTCAAACTCCTATATCTCGCGAACGGATTGACCAAACCCAGAAGTTCCTGCTGCGTCTGAAAGTAGAAACTCGCCCGATTACAACGGTATGTGTATTTTTTCCCTAGGCCATTCTGGTTAAGCGTTCGGAGCAGCAGAATTGCGAAAAATTTTTTGCCTTCTCAACCATTTCTTGTCTTCAAACTCCCATATCTCGCAAACGGATTGACCTAACCTAAAAATTCCTATTGCATCTGAAAGTAGAAACTCGCCCGATTACAACGGTATGTGTATTTTTTCCCTAGGCCATTCTAGTTAAGCGTTTGAAGCAGCAGAATTGCGAAAAATTTTTTGCCTTCTCAACCATTTCTTGGATTCAAACTCCCATATCTCGCGAACGGATTGACCTAACCCAAAAATTCCTACTGCATCTGAAAGTAGAAACTCGCCCGATTACAACGGTATGTGTATTTTTTCCCTAGGCCATTCTGGTTAAGCGTTTGGAGCAGCAGAATTGTGAAAAATTGTTTGCCTTCTCTACCATTTCTTGGCTTCAAACTCCCATATCTCGCGAACGGATTGACCTAACCCAAAAATTCGTGTTGCATCTGAAAGTAGAAACTCGCCCGATTACAACGGTATGTGTATTTTTTCCCTAGGCCATTCTGGTTAAGCGTTTGGAACAGCAGAATTGCGAAAAATTTTTTGCCTTCTCAACCATTTCTTGTCTTCAAACTCCCATATCACGCGAACGGATTGACCTAACCCAAAAATTCCTGTTGCGTCTGAAAGTAGAAACTCGCCCGATTAGAACGCTATGTGTATTTTTTCCCTAGGCCATTCTGGTTAAGCGTTTGGAGCAGCAGAATTGCGAAAAATTTTTTGCCTTCTCTACCATTTCTTGGCTTCAAACTCCCATATCTCGCGAACGGATTGATCTAACCCAAAAATTCCTATAGCATCTGAAAGTAGAAACTCGCCCGGTTACAACGGTATGTGTATTTTTTCCCTAGGCCATTCTGGTTAAGCGTTTGGAGCAGCAGAATTGTGAAAAATTTTTTGCCTTCTCAAACATTTCTTGTCTTCAAACTCCCATATCTCGCGAACGGATTGACCTAACCCAAAAATTCCTATTGCATCTGAAAGTAGAAACTCGCCCGATTACAACGGTATGTGTATTTTTTCCCTAGGCCATTCTGGTTAAGCGTTTGGAGCAGCAGAAGAGCGAAAAATTTGTTGCGTTCTCAACCATTTCTTAGCTTCAAACTCCCAAATCTCGCGAACGGATTGACGTCACCCAAAAATTCCTGTTGCATCTGAAAGTAGAAACACGCCCGATTACAACGGTATGTGTATTTTTTCCCTAGGCCATTCTGGTTAAGCGTTTGGAGCAGCAGAATTGCGAAAAATTTTTTGCCGTCTCAAACATTTCTTGTGTTCAAACTCCCATATCTCGCGAACGGATTGACCTAACCCAAAAATTCCTATAGCATCTGAAAGTAGAAACTCGCCCGGTTACAACGGTATGTGTATTTTTTCCCTAGTCCATTCTGGTTAAGCGTTTGGAGCAGCAGAATTGTGGAAATTTTTTTGCCTTCTGTACCATTTCTTGGCTTCAAACTCCCATATCTCGCGAACCGATTGACCTAACCCAAAAATTCCTATTGCATCTGAAAGTAGAAACTCGCCCGATTACAACGGTATGTGTATTTTTTCCCTAGGCCGTTCTGGTTAAGCGTTTGGAGCAGCAGAATTGCGAAAAGTTTTTTGCCTTCTCAACCATTTCTTATCTTCAAACTCCCATATCTCGCGAACGGATTGACCTAACCCAAAAATTCCTATTGCATCTGAAAGTAGAAACTCGCCCGATTACAACGGTATGTGTATTTTTTCCCTAGGCCATTCTGGTTAAGCGTTTGGCGCAGCAGAATAGCTAAAAATTTTTTGCCTTCTCAACCATTTCTTAGCTTCAAACTCCCATATCTCGCGAACGGATTGACCTAACCCAAAAATTCCTATTGTATCTGAAAGTAGAAACTCGCCCGATTACAACGGTATGTGTATTTTTTCCCTAGGCCGTTCTGGTTAAGCGTTTGGAGCAGCAGAATTGCGAAAAGTTTTTTGCCTTCTCAACCATTTCTTATCTTCAAACTCCCATATCTCGCGAACGGATTGACCTAACCCAAAAATTCCTATTGCATCTGAAAGTTGAAACTCGCCCGACTACAGCGGTATGTGTATTTTTTCCCTAGGGCATTCTGGTTAAGCGTTTGGATCAGCAGAATTGCGAAAAATTGTATGCCTTCTCAACCATTTCTTGGCTTCAAACTCCAATATCTCGCGAACGGATAGACCTAACCCAAAAATTCCTGTTGCGTGTGAAAGTAGAAACTCGCCCGATTACTACGGTATGTGTATTTTTTCCCTAGGCCATTCTGGTTAAGCGTTTGGAGCAGCAGAATTACGAAAAATTTTTTTGCCTTCTCAACCATTTCTTGTCTTCAAACTCTCATATCTCGCGAATGGATTGACATAACCCAAAATTTCCTATTGCATCTGAAAGTAGAAACTCGCCCGATTACAACGGTATTTGTATTTTTTCCTTAGGCCATTCTGGTTAAGCGTTTGGAGCAGCAGAAGTGCGAAAAATTTGTTGTCTTGTCAACCATTTCTTAGCTTCAGACTCCTATATCTCGCGAACGGATTGACCAAACCCAGATTTTCCTGCTGCGTCTGAAAGTAGAAACTCGCCCGATTACAACGGTATGTGTATTTTTTCCCTAGGCCATTCTGGTTAAGCGTTCGGAGCAGTAGAATTGCGAAAAATTTTTTGCCTTCTCAACCATTTCTTGTCTTCAAACTCCCATATCTCGCGAACGGATTGACCTAACCAAAAAATTCCTATTGCATCTGAAAGTAGAAACTCGCCCGATTACAACGGTATGTGTATTTTTTCCCTAGGCCATTCTGGTTAAGCGTTTGGAGCAGCAGAATTGTGAAAAATTTTTTGCCTTCTCTACCATTTCTTGGCTTCAAACTACCATATCTCGCGAACGAATTGACCTAACCCAAAAATTCCTATTGCATCTGAAAGTAGAAACTCGCCCGATTACAACGGTATGTGTATGTTTTCCCTAGGCCATTCTGGTTAAGCGTTTGGAGCAGCAGAAGTGCGAAAAATTTGTTGTCTTCTCAACCATTTCTTAGCTTCAAACTCCCGTATCTCGCGAACGGATTGACGTAACCCAAAAATTCCTGTTGCATCTGAAAGTAGAAACTCGCCCGATTACAACGGTATGTGTATTTTTTCCCTAGGCCATTCTGGTTAAGCGTTTGGAACAGCAGAATTGCGAAAAATTTTTTGCCTTCTCAACCATTTCTTGTCTTCAAACTCCCATATCACGCGAACGGATTGACCTAACCCAAAAATTCCTGTTGCGTCTGAAAGTAGAAACTCGCCCGATTACAACGCTATGTGTATTTTTTCCCTAGGCCATTCTGGTTAAGCGTTTGGAGCAGCAGAATTGCGAAAAATTTTTTGCCTTCTCTACCATTTCTTGGCTTCAAACTCCCATATCTCGCGAACGGATTGACCTAACCCAAAAATTCCTATAGCATCTGAAAGTAGAAACTCGCCCGGTTACAACGGTATGTGTATTTTTTCCCTAGGCCATTCTGGTTAAGCGTTTGGAGCAGCAGAATTGTGAAAAATTTTTTGCCTTCTCAACCATTTCTTGTCTTCAAACTCCCATATCTCGCGAACGGATTGACCTAACCCAAAAATTCCTATTGCATCTGAAAGTAGAAACTCGCCCGATTACAACGGTATGTGTATTTTTTCCCTAGGCCATTCTGGTTAAGCGTTTGGAGCAGCAGAAGTGCGAAAAATTTGTTGCGTTCTCAACCATTTCTTAGCTTCAAACTCCCAAATCTCGCGAACGGATTGACGTCACCCAAAAATTCCTGTTGCATCTGAAAGTAGAAACTCGCCCGATTACAACGGTATGTGTATTTTTTCCCTAGGCCATTCTTATTAAGCGTTTGGAGCAGCAGAATTGCGAAAAATTTTTTGCCGTCTCAAACATTTCTTGTGTTCAAACTCCCATATCTCGCGAACGGATTGACCTAACCCAAAAATTCCTATAGCATCTGAAAGTAGAAACTCGCCCGGTTACAACGGTATGTGTATTTTTTCCCTAGGCCATTCTGGTTAAGCGTTTGGAGCAGCAGAATTGTGAAAAATTTTTTGCCTTCTCAACCATTTCTTGTCTTCAAACTCCCATATCTCGCGAACGGATTGGCCTAACCCAAAAATTCCTATTGCATCTGAAAGTAGAAACTCGCCCGATTACAACGGTATGTGTATTTTTTCCCTAGGCCATTCTGGTTAAGCGTTCGGAGCAGCAGAATTGCGAAAAATTTTTTGCCTTCTCAACCATTTCTTGTGTTCAAACTCCCATATGTCGCGAACGGATTGACCTAACCCAAAAATTCCTATTGCTTCTGAAAGTAGAAACTCGCCCGATTACAACGGTATGTGTATTTTTTCCCTAGGCCATTCTGGTTAAGCGTTTGGAGCAGCAGAATTGCGAAAAATTTTTTGCCTTCTCAACCATTTCTTGTGTTCAAACTCCCATATCTCGCGAACGGATTGACCTAACCCAAAAATTCCTATTGCTTCTGAAAGTAGAAGCTCGCCCGATTACAACGCTATGTGTATTTTTTCCCTAGGCCATTCTGGTTAAGCGTTTGGAGAAGCAGAAGTGCGAAAAATTTGTTGTCTTCTCAACCATTTCTTAGCTTCAAACTCCCAAATCTCGCGAACGGATTGACGTCACCCAAAAATTCCTATTGCATCTGAAAGTAGAAACTCGCCCGATTACAACGGTATGTGTATTTTTTCCCTAGGCCATTCTGGTTAAGCGTTTGGAGAAGCAGAAGTGCGAAAAATTTGTTGTCTTCTCAACCATTTCTTAGCTTCAAACTCCCAAATCTCGCGAACGGATTGACGTCACCCAAAAATTCCTGTTGCATCTGAAAGTAGAAACTCGCCCGATTACAACGGTATGTGTATTTTTTCCCTAGGCCATTCTGGTTAAGCGTTTGGAGCAGCAGAATTGCGAAAAATTTTTTGCCGTCTCAAACATTTCTTGTGTTCAAACTCCCATATCTCGCGAACGGATTGACCTAACCCAAAAATTCCTATTGCTTCTGAAAGTAGAAACTCGCCCGATTACAACGCTATGTGTATTTTTTCCCTAGGCCATTCTGGTTAAGCGTTTGGAGAAGCAGAAGTGCGAAAAATTTGTTGTCTTCTCAACCAATTCTTAGCTTCAAACTCCTATATCTCGCGAACGGATTGACCAAACCCAGAAGTTCCTGCTGCGTCTGAAAGTAGAAACTCGCCCGATTACAACGGTATGTGTATTTTTTCCCTAGGCCATTCTGGTTAAGCGTTCGGAGCAGCAGAATTGCGAAAAATTTTTTGCCTTCTCAACCATTTCTTGTCTTCAAACTCCCATATCTCGCAAACGGATTGACCTAACCCAAAAATTCCTACTGCATCTGAAAGTAGAAACTCGCCCGATTACAACGGTATGTGTATTTTTTCCCTAGGCCATTCTGGTTAAGCGTTTGGAGCAGCAGAAGTGCGAAAAATTTGTTGTCTTCTCAACCATTTCTTAGCTTCAAACTCCCATATCTCGCGAACGGATTGACCTAACCCAAAAATTCCTATTGCATCTGAAAGTAGAAACTCGCCCGATTACAACGGTATGTGCATTTTTTCCCTAGGCCATTCTGGTTAAGCGTTTGGAGCAGCAGAATTGCGAAAAATTTTTTGCCTTCTCAACCATTTCTTGGCTTCAAACTCCCATATTTCGCGAACGGATTGACCTAACCCAAAAATTCCTATTGCATCTGAAAGTAGAAACTCGCCCGATTACAACGGTATGTGTATTTTTTCCCTAGGCAATTCTGGTTAAGCGTTTGGAGCAGCAGAATTGCGAAAAATTTTTTGCCTTCTCAACCATTTCTTGTCTTCAAACTCCCATATCTCGCGAACGGATTGATCTAACCCAAAAATTCGTGTTGCGTCTGAAAGTAGAAACTCGCCCGGTTACAACGGTATGTGTATTTTTTCCCCAGGCCATTCTGGTTAAGCGTTTGGAGCAGCAGAAGTGCGAAAAATTTGTTGCGTTCTCAACCATTTCTTAGTTTCAAACTCCCAAATCTCGCGAACGGATTGACGTCACCCAAAAATTCCTGTTGCATCTGAAAGTAGAAACTCGCCCGATTACAACGGTATGTGTATTTTTTCCCTAGGCCATTCTGGTTAAGCGTTTGGAGCAGCAGAATTGCGAAAAATTTTTTGCCGTCTCAAACATTTCTTGTGTTCAAACTCCCATATCTCGCGAACGGATTGACCTAACCCAAAAATTCCTATAGCATCTGAAAGCAGAAACTCGCCCGGTTACAACGGTATGTGTATTTTTTCCCTAGGCCATTCTGGTTAAGCGTTTGGAGCAGCAGAATTGTGAAAAATTTTTTGCCTTCTCAACCATTTCTTGTCTTCAAACTCCCATATCTCGCGAACGGATTGACCTAACCCAAAAATTCCTATTGCATCTGAAAGTAGAAACTCGCCCGATTACAACGGTATGTGTATTTTTTCCCTAGGCCATTCTGGTTAAGCGTTTGGAGCAGCAGAAGTGCGAAAAATTTGTTGCGTTCTCAACCATTTCTTAGCTTCAAACTCCCAAATCTCGCGAACGGATTGACGTCACCCAAAAATTCCTGTTGCATCTGAAAGTAGAAACTCGCCCGATTACAACGGTATGTGTATTTTTTCCCTAGGCCATTCTGGTTAAGCGTTTGGAGCAGCAGAATTGCGAAAAATTTTTTGCCGTCTCAACCATTTCTTGGCTTCAAACTCCCATATCTCGCGAACGGATTGACCTAACCCAAAAATTCCTATTGCATCTGAAAGTAGAAACTCGCCCGATTACAACGGTATGTGTATTTTTTCCCTAGGCCATTCTGGTTAAGCGTTCGGAGCAGCAGAATTGCGAAAAATTTTTTGCCTTCTCAACCATTTCTTGTGTTCAAACTCCCATATCTCGCGAACGGATTGACCTAACCCAAAAATTCCTATTGCTTCTGAAAGTAGAAACTCGCCCGATTACAACGGTATGTGTATTTTTTCCCTAGGCCATTCTGGTTAAGCGTTTGGAGCAGAAGAATTGCGAAAAATTTTTTGCCTTCTCAACTATTTCTTGTGTTCAAACTCCCATATCTCGCGAACGGATTGACCTAACCCAAAAATTCCTATTGCTTCTGAAAGTAGAAACTCGCCCGATTACAACGCTATGTGTATTTTTTCCCTAGGCCATTCTGGTTAAGCGTTTGGAGAAGCAGAAGTGCGAAAAATTTGTTGTCTTCTCAACCATTTCTTAGATTCAAACTCCCAAATCTCGCGAACGGATTGACGTCACCCAAAAATTCCTGTTGCATCTGAAAGTAGAAACTCGCCCGATTACAACGGTATGTGTATTTTTTCCCTAGGCCATTCTGGTTAAGCGTTTGGAGCAGCAGAATTGCGAAAAATTTTTTGCCGTCTCAAACATTTCTTGTGTTCAAACTCCCATATCTCGCGAACGGATTGACCTAACCCAAAAATTCCTATTGCTTCTGAAAGTAGAAACTCGCCCGATTACAACGCTATGTGTATTTTTTCCCTAGGCCATTCTGGTTAAGCGTTTGGAGAAGCAGAAGTGCGAAAAATTTGTTGTCTTCTCAACCATTTCTTAGCTTCAAACTCCTATATCTCGCGAACGGATTGACCAAACCCAGAAGTTCCTGCTGCGTCTGAAAGTAGAAACTCGCCCGATTACAACGGTATGTGTATTTTTTCCCTAGGCCATTCTGGTTAAGCGTTCGGAGCAGCAGAATTGCGAAAAATTTTTTGCCTTCTCAACCATTTCTTGTCTTCAAACTCCCATATCTCGCAAACGGATTGACCTAACCTAAAAATTCCTATTGCATCTGAAAGTAGAAACTCGCCCGATTACAACGGTATGTGTATTTTTTCCCTAGGCCATTCTGGTTAAGCGTTTGAAGCAGCAGAATTGCGAAAAATTTTTTGCCTTCTCAACCATTTCTTGGATTCAAACTCCCATATCTCGCGAACGGATTGACCTAACCCAAAAATTCCTACTGCATCTGAAAGTAGAAACTCGCCCGATTACAACGGTATGTGTATTTTTTCCCTAGGCCATTCTGGTTAAGCGTTTGGAGCAGCAGAAGTGCGAAAAATTTGTTGTCTTCTCAACCATTTCTTAGCTTCAAACTCCCATATCTCGCGAACGGATTGACCTAACCCAAAAATTCCTATTGCATCTGAAAGTAGAAACTCGCCCGATTACAACGGTATGTGCATTTTTTCCCTAGGCCATTCTGGTTAAGCGTTTGGAGCAGCAGAATTGCGAAAAATTTTTTGCCTTCTCAACCATTTCTTGGCTTCAAACTCCCATATTTCGCGAACGGATTGACCTAACCCAAAAATTCCTATTGCATCTGAAAGTAGAAACTCGCCCGATTACAACGGTATGTGTATTTTTTCCCTAGGCAATTCTGGTTAAGCGTTTGGAGCAGCAGAATTGCGAAAAATTTTTTGCCTTCTCAACCATTTCTTGTCTTCAAACTCCCATATCTCGCGAACGGATTGATCTAACCCAAAAATTCGTGTTGCGTCTGAAAGTAGAAACTCGCCCGGTTACAACGGTATGTGTATTTTTTCCCCAGGCCATTCTGGTTAAGCGTTTGGAGCAGCAGAAGTGCGAAAAATTTGTTGTCTTCTCAACCATTTCTTAGCTTCAAACTCCCATATCTCGCGAACGGATTGACCTAACCCAAAAATTCCTATTGCATCTGAAAGTAGAAACTCGCCCGATTACAACGGTATGTGTATTTTTTCCCTAGGCCATTCTGGTTAAGCGTTTGGAGCAGCAGAAGTGCGAAAAATTTGTTGTCTTCTCAACCATTTCTTAGTTTCAAACTCCCATATCTCGCGAA